>NC_139515.1:88528360-88683360 GCF_947247035.1 Vipera ursinii | reverse complement strand
AGATTCGCTTAACAACCATGTTCCCAACTTAACAACTGCAGTGATTCGCTTAACATCCGTGGCAAGAAAGGTCACAAAAGGGGGAAAAACTCATTTAGTAACTATCTTGCTTAGCGACAGAAATTTTGGGTTCAACTGTGGTCATAAATCAAGGAGTGCCGGTATGTTGAACTATTTCCACAGAATTCATAAACTGCAAGATTTTCATGACTGGACATTTTTATAAAGTGTTTAACATTAATCATACTTGACTCAATGAAACCCAAGCTTTAGAGGATTTGAACAGGCCAAGTGTAATACACTGTCAAGATGATTTCAAATGTTACTTAGGATATACTGAAAGCTATTAATTTCAGTTCACGATATTTAGACACTTCCTTGGTTTTAAGCATTCTGGGGAAGAGAAGAATTTGAAAAAAAAAATGAAATGCCCAACTAATACTTGATAAAAAGACAAAAGACCCCATTGACTAATAATTATGCTAAAGAAAATTTAAAAAGCTGACTGGAGGAAAAAAAATCAAAACAATATTCCAGATTCACTGGGTTGCAGGACAAACTCACGAAAATTCAGGGTTCCTGATTTTTCAGACTGCTCTTTCAAAATGCTAGATTTTTCCATGATGTCTAATGGAGGTTTTAGGTTTCCAGAAGTGATTTTTTTAAAAATAAAAAAGCCTGCCAATGGTAGCCTACTGATCTTATCCCAAAGGTGATTTTCCCAAAATGCAATTGGACTTTCTTGGGTTTTTTTCCCCCTTTGAAAAGTTTTGCTTCTCATCCAAGAAGCTTCTTCAATTCCACACAAACTTCTAGAACTGAAGAAGCTTCTTGGATGAGAAACGAAATGTCTTCAAGGGAAAAAAAAACCAAGAAAGTCCAGTTGTCTTTTGGAAAAAGCGCTTTTGGGACAACCATGACCTGGATGATTAGGAACCTCCACAGACATCTCCAGATCTTCTTCCATGACTAACAAATTGATAGACATTCCAAGAGATTCATAACCTGGGGTTTGGATTCAGAAATCACCCTTACAGACAAGAGTGTGGTTGACATCTTCAGAGAAAGGAGTGAAGAAGCATAGTAGCATTACACCAAAACTAATATGTCCCACTTTGAGGATCTTGGAACGTTTCTCTATTGAGCTTAACTGAATTCAGCTTCTTTTAAGGCCTCAGTACAAGTTTTATGAGCTTCCTTCTCACACCTGAAAAACACCACCATCGCGGAGTTTTGATATTTCTGCTGTCAACAGGGCGAACGGATGAGCACAGCTCCTGGTGGCTATTCAACACATAGTGAGTTTTGTTATTCTGTGGACAGGCTGATTTACCATTTCCAAGAAAGACAGTTGCTTTTTTTGGGGGGGGGGGGGAAACACCTTTGGGACTATTTGATAAGTGGTTCCCCCTAGCAGCATGGAAGTTAGTGATCTTCCTGTGCATGATGGAGATGCCAGCCAGGGTGTTTGCTCTGGTTGTCCGTTGTATTAACATGACCATCTTCTACTCTGCAGGGGTGGAGAACAAGGTCCTTGGCTCAGTAATTTTGGGAGCCAGAATTTCCTGCCTCTGTTTTTCTGGATGGGTGCGTACACTCTTTAGAGTCATTAGTGATAGAAATGGCCCCTAAGCCAAAAGAAAGAAAGAAAGAAAGAAAGAAAGAAAGAAAGAAAGAAAGAAAGAAAGAAAGAAAGAAAGGAAAGAAAGAAAGAAAGAAAGAAAGAAAGAAAGAAAGAAAGAAAGAAAGAAAGAAAGAAAGAAAGAAAGAAAGAAAGAAAAAATGCCTAAATGGGATTATTCAGGAACGAAGCCCATGGGTTGTGTGAATGCAGTCCCTGACTGTACACAGAGGCTGTGGAGGATGGGAAGGGCTGCTTTTTCACATATCTGGAGAACATATGCTTGAGAAATCTGATATACAAGAACAGAGAATCTTCTCCTTACCGTTGGCATATAGCTCGACACAGTTCTGCTTGGCCTTGCAGTTGGAAGGTTGAAAGGGTGCCCAACGAAAGTAATTCGTCGTGGAATGGTCTGACCATCGGAATCGTACCTGTAGAGAGAGAAAGCAAACGTGCGGTGTCATCTCTCCAAGTGTTTTTCTGAACCTTGCAGACATCGGGATATTTTGATTAGACTGTACAGCATAGGGATCAAACGTGAGAAGGATGGAGGTGTCCTAAGGGACAACCACTTAAGTATCAGCCAGCAGTGAGCTTCAGCCGCCAAAAAAAATCCAAGAAAGGCTGAAGATCAATAAGGGCGATAGCATTGCTTAATATTGCACTAATGAGGCCACACTTGGAATACTGAGTCCAGTTTTGGCCACCACGATATAAAAAAACGTGTTGAGATTCTGGAAAGAGTGCAGAGAAGAGCAACAGAGGTTAGAGGGCTGAGGCTGAAACGTGAACAGTTGCAGGAACTGGGCACGTCTAATCTAACGAAGAGAAGGACTAGGGCTGACATGATAGCAGTCTTCCAATATTTGAGGGGCTGCCACAGACGAGAGGGGGCTCAACCTATATTCCAAAGCCACCTGTAGGTAGGACAAGAAGTAACGGGCGGAAAATTATCAAAGGGTGATCTGACCCAGCGTGAAACATTCTGACAGTGAGAACAATTAATCAGTCGAACGGCTCGCCTCTAGAAGTTGTGGGTCCTCCATCACTGGACGTTTTCAAAAATAAACTGGGCAACCGGTTGACTGGAGTGGCATAGGGCTTCTACTCTGAGCAGCAGGTTGGACTAGTAGACCTCTGAGATCCCTTCCATCCTTAAGGTTCTATATTCTACATTCTATTCTAAAACATGGGAGAATAAATTCAGGCCCAGGTGATTACATGAATTTTACCACTCCCATCCATGACTTTAACAAAGCTTAGTGGATTATCCAAACAGGGATTTGTGTGAGGAAACGTTGGCTAAGACAGAGAAGTTGTGGATGAAGGGGGGAAAAATCCCTTCCTTAAAATCCTGGGCCTTGAAATGAAATCCTGAAACCCAACACTGCCCCACTGCCCCCTCAGGAAAAAAAAAATCAAAACCAACAGATTAAAATCTGTTACATCCCTTAGATATGAGCAGCTTTTTCATAAAATGGATACACGATGGGGTGATAGAAGTTGTACTGTGTCAAAACTATCTTATCAAGGAGAAATCCCTAGAAATAGGAACAAAATTCATGACAGTGAGAACAATGGATTGGTGGAACTGCTCTCCTACAGAAGTTGTGGGTGCTCCATCACTGGAGGTTTTCAAGAAGAGACTGGACAATTATTTGTCTTAAATAGCATAGGGCAGGGGTAGGCAACCTTGGCTATTTTATGACTCGTGGACTTCAACTCCCAGAATTCCTGAGCCAGCATGGGGGAACTACGGCCCCCTCATGACTCGTGGACTTCAACTCCCAGAATTCCTGAGCAAGCGTGGGGGAACTACGGTCTCCTCATGACTCGTGCACTTCAACTCCCAGAATTCCTGAGCCAGCATGGGGGAACTACGGTCCCTTCATGACTCGTGGACTTCAACTCCCAGAATTCCTGAACCACCATGGGGGAACTACGTCCCCCTCATGACTCGTGGACTTCAACTCCCAGAATTCCTGAGCCAGCATGGGGGAACTACGGCCCCTTCATGACTCGTGGACTTCAACTCCCAGAATTCCTGAACCACCATGGGGGAACTACGTCCCCCTCATGACTCGTGGACTTCAACTCCCAGAATTCCTGAGCCAGCACGGCTCAGCTTGGAAACCTCTCCCTTTCCCCTCAGCATGGCTGGCTCAGGAATTCTGACAAGATTGCTTTATTCTTGTCACCTCACAAACCCCCTCCCCCAGCTTTTCATTGTCCTCAAATGTACCAGTCACTCCCTTCCCTCCCTCCCTGAGGCCAACACAAGTTCTACTCACCCTCCCGCCCTCCATTTTATACAATCCAATCCAGATTCTGAACGTCTCTGCAAAGTTGGTGCGTAGAGCAGCAGATATAAAAGCCATTTCACGGTCACTGTGGAAGGAGGCAAGGTGACCATCTTTACCGTAGGTAGTGCATTCAACCTGGGAGACACCAAGCACACACAGGTGAGGGCTTCCTGCTTTGAATGATGAGCCTGTCCTTTAGAGTTTCCAAACTTGGCCACTTTAAGACTTGTGGACTTCAACTCCCAGAGCTCCCCAGCCAGCCTGTTGATATTGAGAAGCACTCGTTCTCTTGGAACACCACAGAAAGAGCTTTTTTTTGGGTGGGGGGGAGGGGGGGTCACCAAATATTTTGGTCAGAGATTAGGTGAATTCTGCTAATGTTGCTTTTTTTTTCCTTTTGTGAGTTGTGTTGTTCTTTATCCTTGGGCACTTCGGGTCCTACGTGGTGGATTCTTCCATGTTTGTAATCCTTGCACGCCTCCCAGAAACACTTGTTTATTTATTTATTTATTTATTTAGATTTAGATTTAGATTTAGATTTAGATTATATTAAATTCAATGGTGAAAAAAGTAACGTTCTACACTTAGGCAGGAAAAATCAAATGCATAGGTATAGTATAGGTGGTACCTTGCTCAATGTCCCTCAATCTTTCCCAGCATTAGGCTCTTCTCCAGTGAGTCCTTCCTCCTCATTAGGTGGCCAAAGTATTTGAGTTTTAGCTTCAGGATCTGGCCTTCTAAAGAGCAGTCAGGGTTGATCTCCTCTAGGACTGACCGGTTTGATCGCCTTGCCGTCCAAGGGACTCGCAGGAGTCTTCTCCAGCACCAGAGTTCAAAGGCCTCAATTCTTTTGCGCTCAGCCTTTCTTATGGTCCAGCTTTCACTGCCATACATTGCAACTGGGAAGACCATAGCCTTGACTATACGCACTTTTGTTGACAGGGTGATGTCTCTGCTTTTTAGTGTGCTGTCTAGATTTGCCATGGCTTTCCTCCCGAGGAGCAAGCGTCTTTTAATTTCTTGACTACAGTCCCCATCTGCAGTGATCTTGGAGCCCAGGAAGATAAAGTCTGTCACTACCTCCACTTCTTCCCCATCTATTTGCCAGGAATTGAGAGGGCCGGATGCCATGATCTTGGTTTTCTTAATGTTTAGTTTCAACCCAACTTTTGCACTCTCCTTCTTCACTCGCAACAAGAGACTCTTCAGTTCCTCTTCCTCCTCTCACTGGAGAAGAGTCTAATGCTGGGAAAGATTGAGGGCAATAGAAGAAGGGGACGACAGAGAATGAGGTGGCTGGATGGAGTCACTGAAGCAGTAGGCGTGAGCTTAAATGGACTCCAGAAGATGGTGGAGGACAGGAAGGCCTGGAGGAATGTTGTCCATAGGGTCGCGATGGGTCGGACACGACTTCGCAACTAACAACAACAACAACAACAACCTTGCTCAATAGTAGTAACTGTGAGAGGGATCTCGGAGTCTTAGTAGACAATCACTTCAATATGAGCCAGCAGTGTGCTGCAGCTGCCAAAAAAGCCAACACAGTGCTAGGCTGCATTAACAGAGGGATAGAATCCAGATCACGTGAAGTACTAATACCACTTTACAATGCTTTGGTAAGGCCACACCTGGAATACTGCATCCAGTTTTGGTCACCACGATGTTAAAAAGATGTCAAGACTCTAGAAAGGGTACAGAGAAGAGCAACCAAGATGATTAGGGGGCTGGAGGCTAAAACATATATAAAGAACGGTTGCTGGAATTGGGTATGTGTAGTTTAATGAAGTGAAGAGTGAGGGGTGACATGATAGCAGTGTTCCAATATCTCAGGGGCTGCCCCAAAGAAGAGGGAGTCAAGCTATTCTCCAAAGCACCTGAAAGCAGGACAAGAAGCAATGGATGGAAACTAACCAAGGAGAGAAGCAACCTAGAACTAAGGAGAAACTTCCTGACAGTTAGAACAATTAACCAGTGGAACAACCTGCCTCCAGAAGTAGTGAATGCTCCAACACTGGAGGTTTTTAAGAAGAGACTGGACAGCCATTTGCCTGAAATGGTATAAGGTTTCCTGCCTGAGCAGGGGGTTGGACTAGATGACCTCCAAGGTCCCTTCCAACTTTATTATTATTATTATTATTATTATTATTATTATTATTATTATTATTATTATTGTTGTTGTTGTTGTTGTTGTTGTTGTTGTTATTATTATTATTATTATTATTATTATTATTATTATTATTATTATTATTATTATTATTATTATATACCGCCCTTTCCCGAAGGACTCAGGGCGGTTTACAGGGCATTTAAAAAACAGTCAATACAAACGTTAAAACAAAATTAAAAGAGATTAAATAGAACCCTGAGAAAATTAAAACCCAGTTAAAATTAAAATTAAAAATATTCTCAGCCTGGGCCAGAGAGCTCGAAGAGCCAGGTCTTCAGGTCCCAGCGGAATGAACGGAGGTCGGGGGCGGTCCTAAGCTCCGCGGGCAGCTGGTTCCACAGGGCAGGCGCCCCCACTGAGAAGGCCCTACCCCTGGGTGTTACCCGCCGGCAATCTCTTACCGGCGGCACCCTGAGAAGGCCCTCCCTGTGGGAGCGCACTGGACGAAGGGAGCTTGATGCCGGCAGCAGGTGTTCCCTCAGATATCCCGGACCCTCGCCATTTAGGGCCATAGAAATCAAATAAATAAATAGATTTTGAAGGAGCCACACGAAACTTCGGTGAGTTTATAGAAGGGCAGAGTTTTGAAAGAGCCTTAAACCCATGTTGCCCTAAGAGTAAAAGGTGGAGGGCAGGAAGTTATCTATCTCCCCAACCTTTTGAAGTGAGGGGAAAGGAATCTGGAGAGGTGGGTGAAGCCAGCCCGTCCCTGAACCCCAAACCCATCCTCCCCTCCCATGGTTCTACTTATTGGCAGATGGTTTCCAGCTGCTTGGCGGAAAGGGGGAGGCAGGAAAGCCACGGGGCTTTCTTTTGTGGCTCCTTGTGCCCTGTAAAGAACAATTTGATGCCATGCCATTGAACAGCCGGGCAAAGCAGAGGCAAGAGAAGCCGGATAGGGACCTATAAAAGTATTATGCAGTGCAGAGTTGGTTAATTTTCCTCTAGGGATTATCATATTGTGCTGCCACCATGTGGTCATTAAGAACTACAACACGTTATGTTAATCTGCTCTGTTAATCTGTTCTCTTAATCCAGGGGTGTCAAACTGCCGGCCCGCGGGCCCGAGCGTCACGGAGAAACCGCGCCCATCCCATTGCCGGCAATGGGAAAAAGTTCTGATACGTCGCGCGACATCACGTGACGTCGCGAGTTTGACACGTCTGTGTTAATCTGTTCAGTCAATCCCTCCCATTTTGTGATGTACTTCCTCCTTCTTCCTAGCCTTGAATATTCTATCGCTTCCTGGACACCATTACATGTGGTCTGCTCTCATGGTAGGACCATTACTGCCTTTGACCTTGAAATACCATCCATTTCATCATCTGCCACATCTTGTTGTCTGCTGTAAAGTCTCCTGCATGCAATAAAGATCCTCGTGGATGACAAAAAAAAGTATTTTATGAGTTCAACTATCTGATACTGACTGTCAGCAGTGATTATATCTACTTATACAGGCCAGGCATAGGGGTCTCAGCAAGGGGATATATCACTATACAACAGCTGGAGTCAGAATAGTCCCAATTGGACACAGGTTTTTACTGATCCAAGGACAGGTTGGTAGCACAGATACAATCCCCGGGGAAGTCCCTCATTTCCTTGGCAGGATTACCCGTAGGGCAATGGTCCCCAACCTTTTTGGGCACCAGGGACTGGTTCCATGGAGAGAGGTTTATCCGTGGACCAAACAGGTTTCGTGCGCTGCCTCCATCCCACAGATGGGGCTTTGCTTGTTTGTGTGGTTTTTGGCATGGTGCCGCCCACTCCTGGTCCACTGATGGGGGGTTGTGGACCGCTGCCCATAGGGTATGGTCAAACAAGACAAGGTGGTATCTATGATGCTGTGGTTGAAGCTCCACCTTGGTTTTGTTCATTGTGTGTGCTCATTCTCTGATCACGTTGTGGTGGCCACTGTAATGTACCGTATTTTCTGGCGTATAAGACGACTGGGCGTATAAGACAACCCCCGACTTTTGAGAAGATTTTCAAGATTTTTTGTTTTATACGCCAGAAAATACTTACATGCCAGTTGCCAAGTGTCCGACACAAGCCCGATTCAGACCCGTCTGATGCAGATGATGCAAAGCCCTGCCGGTTCCCGCCCGACGCTGGACGGCTCTGCAGGTGCCGCCTCGAGAGGGAAGGGCGTGAGGTGCCTGCCACGGCTCCCCGAGCACTCCTTAGCAGCTGGGGAGCGTGTGCATGCGCAGGACTGCCCTGCCGACTCCCGCCCGATGCCGGATGGCTCCGCCGGTGCCGCCTCGAGAGGGAAGGGCGTGAGGCGCCTGCCACGGCTCCCCAAGGACTCCTTAGCAGCTGGGGACTGTGTGCGTGCGCAGGACTGCCCTGCTGGCTCCCGCCCAATGCCAGCCTGCCCTGCTTCCTCCACAGTGAGAGGGGAGGGCGTGCCTTCCCGGGCTCGTCGACTTGCAGCCACGCCGGAGCTGAAAGGGGCTTTTCCTTCCACCCACCCTTTGGAATAACCACAAGAGCTCCTGGGGTCTGGCGTTTGCAAGGGGGAGGGGAAGGGGCTTAGAGGCTCTTGGGGGTGGGAAGGGAGAGTCACGTTGGAGGGGGGACTGGACTAAGGAGGCTTGAAGTTGCTTTGCAAGAACGGGGGCGCTCAATTGATTTATGTACTATTTTCCAGGGTATAAGACGACTGGGCGTATAAGACGACCCCCCAACTTTTGAGAAGATTTTCATGGGTTAAAAAGTTGTCTTATACGCCGGAAAATACGGTATTGGGATTTTACTTGAACTGTTTCACGTGTCTGTTTGAATGCTGCTTAAGGTTGCTCAATTGGCTTGTCTGCGTATTGGTCACTGACTTGCCAGACTTGCTGTCTCCAAGAAGATCATTGGATGATTTGGGATGGGAATGGGTTCCTTTAAACCTATTGGCCACCGCCTAGTGGCCAACCATATAAGTAGCTGCGCAAAAAGCCTCTGCTTCAGTTCTGTTCCTGTTTGCCTTAATAAAGCAATGTTTCTGTTTGCAACCTCTCGTCTCGCTTACTGCCTCCAAAGAACTCACTACACAACAACCACCATATTAACTTTCTTGACCATAACCTGTGGACACCACTCTCCTTCCTTCCTTCCTTCCTTCCTTCCTTCCTTCCTTCCTTCCTTCCTTCCTTCCTTCCTTCCTTCCTTCCTTCCTTCCTCTATAGGTAAGCATTACACTCAGACAGCAAGCCAATAGGCTGAGTTGGAGGCTGGCCATCCAGGCATGGAGGTGGGTGGGGCTCCTCTTACCTCTGCCTCTTTCCAGTTCAGTTTCTCCTGGAAAAATCCGTAACAATAATCCTCAAACATGTACCAGTTTTTGGGACAACCTATTGCTTCCAGGCCTGTTGAAGGAAAGAGGAGCCATTGTCAATTAGGAAGAGATGAGGGTCACCCATCCTGAACCCATAGATCAGACATGTCAAACACAAGGCCCGGGGGCCAGATCCGGCCCGCAAAGTGGTTTCATGCGGCCCGCGAAGCCATCCTGGAAACAGTGAGGGAGCGGCCCCCACTGCCTTGGCCCTGGCCCAGAGACCCTCCTTCTGCCAGAGACCCTCAGATCTGTCCCACTCCTGCCCAGGCCCCCATAGGCACCCTTGATGCCAATGTTGTAGAGCTGGCCACGCCCACCCAGCAGGCCATACTCACTCTAGCCACACCCACCCAGTAGGCCACGCCCACCCGGCCCCCTGAGGGCAACCGCCATGCTGATGCGGCCCTCAATAAAATTAAGTTTGACACCCCTGCCATAGATTCAAACTGCAAAAAGGAGGAGGGGAAGGGACTTGAAAAAGAGGAAGAAAAGAGACTCCCTTGAAATATGGGCAGAACGGTGCCCAGCTGGAGGAAGCCAGAATGTGGGTGGGGTGCAAAATACGGCGAGAGGCTGGAAAGGCAGGTGGGAGCAGCCTCCCCTGAAGTAACAGGGTCAGAAAAAGAAGAAGAAAAGAATAACTCAGCAATCTCAGGACCAAGGGACTGGGAAGGGTTAAGGCTTCATTGTTGGTCTGGTATTAATCTTGGTTAGTCTCTGCTTATCTGGTGTTGATTGCTGGCAAGGGGATATTTTGGTTCCCTTTTTGGCTTTCTGATTGTCTCTTTTGAAAGGTGTGTAAATGTTCTTTGTGTCTATATGCGTGTTGATGGCTGATTTGGCTGGGGGCCAGGGCTCCAGGAATTCCTTCCTGGGTGCGACCCGCCTCTGTTTTTACCTCTCCTCTTGATGACGGGCCCAATTATTGGGACCCTGAGAGATGGTCGGGCAGGGATAGGAGCTTTCATTATAAATTTAATAAGAGGCCCCTGGTTTGTTTTTTATCCAAACATTTTAAAGGGTTAGGGAGGGGGGAGGGATTGCGGGTTTGGTCGGAATTTGGGGGGTGTCCACCAACCGCTATTCAGGCCAGGCTCGGGACAGATCATGGTGGGATGGGGCCTGGGCTGGGTGCCTCCGGGGCCCCGGAGTGGAGTGTGGGATTATCTATCCCCACGACATTTGGGAAAGGCAGCAGGCGATCGAACAGAGGGCCGTATTGATACCTGGGAGCGCGTCCCCGCTATCTTCAAGCGGCGATGTGCTCCGACTCTGTGGTTTCGACCCGTGGTTCTGGGAACGAGGATGAGCAACCACCTGAGCTCAGACTTGTATATTTTAACGCCAGGTCCGTAGTTAATAAGGCTCCTCTCATCCGAGATTTGGTTGAGGAGGAGCGTGCGGACCTGGCTTGCATTACGGAGACCTGGTTGGGCCCAGAGGGTGGTGTCCCTCTGATTGATCTCTGCCCACCAGGTTTCCGGTGCTTCACTGGCCTTGGGCTCAGGATAGGGGTGGGGGTGTGGCAGTAGTTGTGAGGGAGACCTTATGTCCGTGGGAGGCCACCGTTGTCCAAATATCCGGGTGTGAGTCTCTCCTCCTGAGATGTGGCCCTAGGGCTCAGTTGGGCTTGCTGCTGGTGTACCTTTCGCCTAGTCACGTAGCAGCAGCCCTGCCTGAGTTTCTCGATATCCTCTCGGGGTTGGTGATTGAGTTCCCCAAACTTATGATTTTGGGGGACTTTAACCTGCCATCCCTGGGGGGGATCATCTAAGTTGGCTCGGGAGTTCATGGCTTCCATGATGGCCATGGACCTGATGCAAGTAATACAGGGCCCGACTCATGGGGGGGATCACACGCTCGATTTTGTTTTTCTATCTGGACGATGGTTAGATGTTCTGGGTGGGGGTTCTCCAATTATTATGCCCTGTCATGGACCGCTCATCATCTCCTGCGGCTGGTCTTCCGTTTTGCCACTCCCCGTTGTGGGGTTACAGAACCAACAAGATGGTTCCATCCTAGGTGCTTAATGGACCCTGAGCGGTTCCAGGTGGCGCTCGGGTCCCCACCTGCCGCCTTCGCTCACAGCTCGGCCGATGCCCTGGTGGAAGCCTGGGAAAAGGCAGCCATGGAGGCACTCGACCATGTTGTACCCATACGGCCCCTGACCCAGCGCAGATCCCAGTGGGCTCCATGGTTCTCCGTGGAGCTCCGGGAGATGAAGCGTCGGAGACGGGGCCTAGAGAACTGTTGGAGATCCAGCCGGTCTGAATCCGACCGATTGCGACTAAGGTCCTCTACGAGGTCTTATCTCACGGCGATGAGGACGGCAAGGTCTAATTACTTTGCTACCCTCATCACATCCGCAGATAATCGCCCGGCCACCCTGTTTAGGGTGACCCGCTCCCTCCTCAATCAGGAGGTGAGGGAGGAGCCCTTGCAGGGTCGTGCCGAGGAGTTTAGCCAACATCTGTCAGACAAAATCGCTCAGATCCAGACCGGTCTGGACTCCGACTGGGCAGAGTCTGACGGTGGTGACATGGGTGGTGTTGGTGATGTTATCTGGGAAGAGTTCAGTGACTGGAAGATAAATTTTTGGACATAGCCTCAAGACCTACCTTGTATGAAGAAAAAGGCCACCAGGAAGCCCCAAAAGGGCACATGAAAAGAGCCGAACCCCATCTGGAAGGGAAAACAAAGAGTGAGGTAACTCAAGCCACTGTTGCCAGTTTTAATGATGTCCTCCCACTGTGTTGATTTCAAAAGGAGATTGGATAAATTCTAGGAGGATGGGAACTCATACTCCTAATCTTGCTGGCTGTTTATCACCTCCGGAGTCAAAATTGTTGGACGAGCAGGCACAAAAACAGCCAGGGAAATGATTGAAGCCTGGGAAACAGACCCTTTGTCAGTCAACAGGAGTGCTGATTTACCACCAGCTTATCAAGTACTCAGGAGGTGAGGGCTTGCCAGCACATACCCTGCTAGAGAGAAGTTTGCCGAAGATGGGCTCCACCATGAGTCCAAAACCTCTGGTCCCATTGACTGACCCAGATTGGATCCTGCAATATTATCTTGGAACACATAATTTCACCTTCATTCGTATATCAAACAAATTAAAGTACCACCCTTAAAACTGTCCCACGGTTTGCCATCCTCTTTGTTCTACTAAATTGCCTAAAGACCTCTTTGGGTCATAGAATGGTGGCCTGGATGGACTCCACTCTGTCCTTCCATCTTTATGATCTTAGAGCAGAGCCTCGTGGGGAAGAAAAAAATCTAGATGTCCCTGAGGACATTCGTTGGCCTTTTTCCTGAAGTGTCCTAGAGTGTCCTGCTCATGGATGGATGCTACTTACAGGTCAGTCTTTGTGGGCTGCCAGGAGAATTGCGAGCTTTTGCTCCTTCTAGGTTACAATGCTGGTTCCTTCTGAACTATGTTATGAATGGGTTGGGGAGTGGTTTGTAGGTGTGGCAAACAGGCAGTACAAGGACAAATATCTCCTGAACCCAGAAGCACATCAAGACCACTTTTTATGTGGAAATGCCACGGCTGAGCAGTGATCCAGGCAATGGGAAGTAAATGATGCTGGAAAGGGGAAAACATGCACCAGCAGATCCCAAAGAGTCGAGGAAATTCTTCTTGAGAACAAAATAGACATCGTAGGAGGAGAGTGTTAGTCTACAGCAAACATGTCAAACACAAGGCCCGGGGGCCAGATCCAGCCCGCGAAATGGTTTCATGCGGCCCACGAAGCCATCCTGGAAACAGTGAGGGAACGGCCCCCACTGCCTTGGCCCTGGCCCAGAGACCCTCCTCCTGCCAGAGACCCTCAGATCTGTCCCACTCCTGCCCAGGCCCCCATAGGCACCCTTGATGCCAACGATGTAGAGCTGGCCACGCCCACCCAGTAGGCCGTACGCACTCTAGCCACGGCCACCCAGTAGGCCACGCCCACCCTGGCCATACCCACCTGGCCCCCTGAGGGCAACCGCAATGCTGATGCGGCCCTCAATGAAATTGAGTTTGACACCCCTGGACTAGGACCTCCACGGTCCCTTCCAGCCCTGGGCTGTCAGAACCTAGTTGGGTCATTTCCACCAGACTTCTTTTAAAAAGGCTACAAAGAGAAAAGACCTGTTTGTTCCTTGCTCAGTCTTTCTCAAATCATCTTTATGATACCGCATCAGCCTTCGAACCGGGGTCATCCCAAGGCGTTGGGATTGGGGTTCCCAGCATTCCTAGCTGCAGAGAGAGAGGATGGGAATTAAGGGAGCTGCACTCCCAATGCACATCACGAGCATCTGGTTAGGACAGACTGTCCCGAATCACAGCAGTGTCTTCTCTTCAGGTCACTGCTGATCAATTGACCAAGAATATCAGGCATTCTATCTATGGCTTGTCTTCCTTGTTCAGTTGTTTTATTTCAGGAGGAAATATCTCCATGATTCGGCAGGCAGAAGGAAGCCTTCTTTTTTCCTGAAGAAATTAGTTTCATCTGAATGAATGAACATCATGTCTTCAGTTTCTCTACTGCTCAGATGCTTTTGTCCAGGGGTAGGCAACCTTGGCTCTTTTATGACTCGTGAACTTCAACTCCCAGAATTCCTGAGCACGACTGGCTCAGAAATTCTGGGAGTTGAAGTCCACGAGTCATAAAAGAGCCAAGGTTGCCTTCCCCTGCTTTTGTCTCACTTTGATCATTTTTGATCGCTGCTTGTCGAGCTGTTTCTTTAACAGAATAATAGAGTTGGAAGGGATCTTGGAGGTCTATATCAGGAGACACTATACATTTCAGACAAATGGTGATCCCATCTCTTCTTGAAAACCTCCAGTGTTGGAACACCCACAGCTTCTGGAGAGAACTCGTTCCACTGGTTAATTGTTCTCACTGTCAGGAAATTTGTTAAGTGAGTTATGTCCTATTTAGGACCTTTCTTGCCATAGTTCTTAAGTGAATGATTGCAGTTGTTAAGTTAGTAACATGGTTATTAAGTGAATCTGATTTCCCAGTTGACTTTGCTCATCAGAGGTTTGCAAAAGGGGATCACATGATTCCCAGACACTGCAAACATCATAAATGTGAGTCAGTTGCCAAGCTTCTTAATTTCGATCACGTGACCATGGGGATGCTACAACGGTTGTTAAATGTGAAAAATAGCTGTCACTTTTTCCAGTGCTGTTGTTAACTTTGAATGGTCGCTAGATGAATCATTTGTATCTTGTTTTTTAATATGTATTGCCCTGTTCACCGCCCTGAGTCCTTCGGGAGAAGGGCGGTATACAAATTAAATTAATAAGTAATAAATAAATAATAAATTGTAAGTTGAGGACCACCTGTTGTACATTTTTTTAGTTTTAAAAGATTTAACAAGCCACTCTAGTATCACAAAAGCCCAAAATGTTGTTAGTCCAAACAAATGTTGTAGAGATAATCCTCCACAAATGATAGGCCATTTAAAGACCGTTCAAATCAACAAGCGACACCCCAAAACTACATAGGAACCCGTTTCAAAGATATGACAGATTCTTCACCCTTACGACAGATGAATGGCAGGTACTGTAGCGCCCTCCCCTGCCTGTCTTTCCCCTGAATCCCCTGGAGGACTTTGGACCCCGTCCCTCCTGGTAGCAGCAGCCATTTTCAGCACCCCAAAAATTGTGAACAGGATTGTAAAAAGTTCAATTTTTATAACAGAATTGTCTGGAATATCTTGCCTGATTAGTTGTCTCAGCCATTAACTTTCACAGTTTTAGTTGAAACTTCTGTGGACCTCACCCCATCATTTAAAAGATCCCTAAGAGGAAGCGCGTAAGTGCACTGCCATGCCCATCACCCCTGCCACATTTTGATTTTCTTATGTTGTGGCTTCAAATTCGTAATTTTTGTTGGATGGAAGGAAGGAAGGAGAAAGCGAGAGGAAGGAAGGAAGGAAAGGAGAAAGCGAGAGGAAGGACAAAGGAAGAAAGGAGAAAGCGAGAGGAAGGAAGGAAGGAAGGAAGGAAGGGAGAAAGCGAGACAGAGGAAGGAGAAAGGAAGGAGAAAGTGAGAGGAAGGAGAAAGGAAGGAAGGAGAAAGTGAGAGGAAGGAAGGAAGGAAAGAAGGAAGGTGTTGTGTAATGGGTTCTGGAGAGCAGGAAGGACGCTGAGACGATGAGTGTAACATAACAGCTCTTTATTGGTGGATGTGACTGTACTGGGGAATAGGGGCTAACTGTCCTCTTATATATACCTGGCCAGCACCTGGCCAGGTACTCAACCAACCAATCGGATTGAACTTCTTTTTCCCGCCGAAAATGCTTCCCGCCAAAATAGTTACAGTTCAATGCCTCCTGGTGGTGACTCTTATACAAGCTTTAGGTGTTCCAATAAAGCCTAATACATAACAGAAGGAAGGAGAAAGCGAGAGGAAGGAAGGAAGGAAGGAGAAAGTGAGAGGAAGGAAAAGGAGAAAGCAAGAGGAAGGAAGGAAAGAAGGAGGAAGGAAGGAAGGAATTCTTTGCCTATTGTCTGTCACATTTTGATTTTCTTACATTGTGGGCTTGAATTCATAATTTTTGTTTGATGACAGAAAGAGAGAGAGAGAAATTCCCTGCCTATCGTCCCTGTCACATTTTGATTTTCTTATTTTGTTGGTTCGTAATTTTATTTTATTTTTTGACGAAGCCAGCAAGGAGAGAGAAAATGGAAGGAGCGGGGTCTTCGCAGGCTTTTTAGCTGGCCGTTTCACTGCCTGCAAAGGCCAGCTAGGACTTAATGGCTAGAATAGAAGAGTGCCCTCTACAGGCAATGAATTGGGCAGCTAAAACGTCGGCAAAGACCCCACGCCCTCCATTTTCTGGCACCGCTCTCAGCCATGACGCTGCTTTTTTTTTTTTTTTACCTCAAGGAGGAAGATTCTTTTTCTCCCTCACTTTGCCGCCTTCACTCCTCTCGTCTTCAGCCTAGAGCCCAGGAAAGGTTCTTAAAGGGAATTAAAAATACATACTGGGTTTTAGATTTACTCTTGGGGCTTGAATTTAATAATTGTTTTAATTCTTTTTAATTGTTTTTTTTGTATTCATGGTTTTAACTGCCCTGTAAACCGCCCTGAGTCCTACGGGAATAGGGCAGTATACAAATCCAATAAAATAAAATAAAGAAATACGTGCGTACCTATAGACATACGTACGTACGTGCACATTGAGGAGCAGAGGGAGAGGTTAGTTTTAGCACCTCATTGGGGCTGTAAGGTTTTTAAAAGGGAAGTGAATGAGGGATTGATTGAATGAATAAGTAAGTAAATAAAATAAAGGATTGGATACAGATTGGGGAGCAGAGGGAGAGTTTAGTTTTAGCCCCTACGTTGAGGCTGGGAGGGTTGGGGGTTTTGCTTTGCTTTCTTTTAATGGAGGAAATGTGGCTTTCTGAGGGCAGGCAGAAGGGGAGGGAATGAATGAACCTTTATTGTCAAAAGTACAACACCATTTCAGACAAATGGATGTCCAGTGTCTTTTTAAAAACTTCCAGTGTTGGAGCATTTACAACTTCTGGAGGCAGGTTGTTAATAATAAAGTTGGAAGGGACCTTGGAGGTCATCTAGTCCAACCCCCCCCCCCACTCAGGCAGGAAACCCTACACCATTTCAGACAAATGGCTGTCCAGTTTCTTTTGGATTAATTAACAGAATAGCAGGGTTGGAAGGGACCTTGGAGGTCATCTAGTCCAACCCGCCACACAGACAGGAAACCCTATACCAGGGGTGTCAAACTCAATTTCATTGAGGGCCGCATCAGCATTGCGGTTGCCCTCAGGGGGCGTGGGGCGTGGCCTACTGGGTGGGCGTGGCTAGAGTGCATATGGCCTACTGGGTGGGCATGGCCAGCTCTACATGGTTCGCATCAAGGGTGCCTATGGGGGCCTGGGCAGGAGTGGGACAAACCTGAGGGTCTCTGGGCCAGGGCCAAGGCAGCGGGGGGCCGTTCCCTCACTCTTTCCAGGATGGCTTTGCGGGCCGCATGAAACCACTTTGCGGGCCGGATCCGGCCCCCGAGCCTTGTGTTTGACATGTCTGTTGTATACCTTGAGATTGGCCGAGCCTCCCTTCGTGCCCCCACCCCACAACTCACAGTGACAACAAGCCCTCCATCTTATTACACCATGTGAGCTAATTGCACACAATGCACCGGCCTCACAAGTCAATTATGCATAAAGTTTATACAATTATTTCCCATTCAAAAGCCTGACAGCCCTTGGATAGAAGCTGTTCTTCAGCCTGTTGGTACAGCTGGCTATACTCCAGTACCTCCGGCCAGATGGTAGGAGAGTAAAGAGATACCGTCCAGGGTGTGAGTCATCCCTGAGAATCTTCCTCACTCTTCCAAGGCAGTGGGCCCTGGCGAGGTCATCCAGTGGTGTCAGGGGACAGCCCCACGATGTCTTGTGCTGTGCTCACCACCCTCTGTAATGCTTTCCTATCCGCAGCTGTCAGACCAGCATACCAAACCACAATACCGTACGAGAGGACAATCTCTATAGTAGACCGGTAAAAGAGGGAAGAAAAAAATCTTCCTGAAGCTGCTGCCTTTTGTGCGAGTGGCCTTTTGGGCTTCCCAAAGCCCTGCAAGAGAGGCAGGAGAGCTTTGCAGCCTCCCCATGGCCGGCTGATGAGTGGAGTAGAAAGCTCCGAAAGGGAATAGAAATAATAGAGATAAAAGATAGAAAATAGATAGAAGATGGAGAGGAGAGGAGAGGAGATGGGGTCGCCCACAACTTCTGTTCCACTCGTTATTCTCACTGTTAGGAAATTTCTCTTTTAAGACTGAAATGTATAGTCTACTTGAGTAGGTCCCTTCCAACTCTGTTATTCATTAGCCACATAAGTATAATAACAATATTTATATGGCTAATGCAGGCAGGCTGTAACAGTGCCTGAGTGAATCAACTTTCATCCTTAATCAAGACTCTGGTCACTTTCTATTTTATTGTTTCCTGAAATTTCATGCCTTTATGCATTATTACCTGGATCCAAAGACGTATGAACATGACAAATTCTGGATTGGTTTGGCCTACGATATCGTGCAAAGGAGATGGCTGTGGTTAGACGGAACTGCCTTCAACCCCAATCAGTAAGTTCTGCCCAGCATTGGTGATTTCTCACACCCCTTACATTATGAACCTGAATAAGAGATGGGAATTACTCTGTTGCTGAAGCTGGTCTGGCATCCTTGGTCATTATATTTCAAATTATTATCAGAGAACACCAGTAGCTTAGGATTGAACTGTGGGGTCCTTGTTGCTCTCTTGAGCTAGATGCTTTTCTTGCAGACATTTCATGACCCAACTAGGGAACATCATCAGTGTGGAAAGGGAGGGGTGGGGTTGAGGAGGAGGAGGAAGAGGAGGAGGAAGAGAATGACTATGTGTCCTTGGTGCTCTGAGCTTGGTGGTTTTCTTGCAGATGTTTCCTGACCCAACTCGGTAGCATTATCAGTGCTGGAAGGGAGGCGGATTTGTTCTCTGTTTGTACCCCAATCAAGGAACTACTAATTCAGAGAAGCCACCAATTTTTGCAGCCTTCTGCTGTTTCTGTTTTCTGCAAGCCAGTCTCCCAGACTGCAATTTCCCCTAACAAGACCTTCTTTAGCTGGCCAGCAGAACTTTCCCAGGGCTAACAGGAAACAAAGAAAGGGTCCCGGCTGTCTGCTGCTCTTTGAACCTGATTGTTTTCTTACAGAGGATTCATTACACAATTCATCAGTGCTGATGATAGTTGGATCATAAAATGTCTGTGGAAAAACAACCAAGCGCACAAATAATCAAGGACCCCACAATCCTCCTCTTTCTCCCCCTCCCCTTCTCCTCCTCCTCCTCCTCTCTTAAAACCACACTTTGATGTTACCTAGTTGGGTGATGAAACGTCTGCAAGAAAACAAGCAAGCTCAGAGAGCACCAAGGACGCCACAGTCTCTTTCTAACCTTGAGCCACACTTTTAGCTCTCCCTAAATGCAGCTTTCCTGGAAGAAGAGAGTGACTCGGAGTGGTGGATTTGTAGCAGTGAAAGGTGAAATGGCATTTTCTCAGCGTACCGTGGCTGATTTGAGTGATGAGCAAATTATTTGGACAAAAAGGTAAGTGAATGAGTGAGTGAATGATAGGGTAGGGTCCTGGTAAACAACTGTATCCCCAACCTGATCCTCTTCAAATTTCTTGAGACATAGGGAGAAGGCAGGGGTAGACCACACAACAAGCAGGATATTAAGTGATTCTCGACATGTCAGCTTAGGCTGTTCTAAGTTGGAGGTTGAACATTTTAGCAGTAAATAAGCAGCCTTGTGAATTCCTCTAGTGTCGAGTGTCCCAGCCTTGGCCACTTTGATTTCTCAGGATTCCCCAGCCAGCTATGGGGGATTGACCTCCGTGGGTCTTAAAGTGGCAAGGTTGAGAAACACAGGTGAAAAAGGAAAGCAATGACAGAGATAAAATTGAAAATAGTTTATTGGTTTTCACAAGACAGTATCAGACCCTTAACCTGATAGGATTGACTATGTGGGTTTAGAGTTGGTACTCTTCAAGGGTTGCGAAATGAGTCTCTTGTAGTCCTGACATTTCTCAACTTAATTCCAAGAGCCATGGCATCCCTAATGACAACCTGCTTTCACTAAGTCCTAGTCATGCAAAGGTACTCTGCTTTTTTTAAACAATTTCGATTCTTCCATTTTTTAAATCCTGAAAGACAAAAGCGAAAAGTTTGGCATATCTCCTTCTCTCTCTCTCTCTCTCTCTCTCTCTCTCTCTCTCTCTCTCTCTCTCTCTCTCTCACTCTCTCTCTCTCTCTCTCTCTCTCGTCACATTTATCTTCACATGGAAGAAGCACATCCCATTAACCCCATTTTAAGCATTCGGAGCAGGATAGCCCAAGCCATGAGCTTTTATCAGGGCTTCACAGTTTCTCCCACTCCTGTAATGTACAACTCCTCATCTGACATGCTATCTCTAGACTTTCCTCACTGGCTCCAGACTTCCATTTAAGGCCTTCCTGTTTATTTCACTGTTCTTTGTAATTACAGCATGTTCCCAGTCTTTGCAAGCTGTAGGTCATATTCTGCCAACAATGTATTACCTGGATCTGGTTTTTGGAAGCACACTGGAACATACAATATTCTATATTCTGAGGGGTGCATAGCAATAGGATGGAGTCTGTGAGAGGAAGAGGGGGAGGGGGAGGAGAGGGAGAAGAGGAGGAGGAGGAGGAATTGTGATGGAGGAGGAGAAAGAGAAGGAAAAGGAAACAGTGAATGGTGGTGGCGATGGTAGTGGTGGAGAAGGAGGAGAAGGAAAGGGAGGTAGTAGAGAAGGAAGAGGACAACTTGAAGAGCAGCCCAATTACAGTTTGGGCTTTGAGGACATCTCTAACTCCTTCCCAACCTGTTGCATGCTAGAAGGACCAACCATGTTTCTGGGGAGTTGGGTGGAGGGTCTGAAGATTCCTTTTCCAGAAGACCTCCACAATGTCTTCCAGCCCCACCATTCTGTGGATGCGTGTCCCATTCTCCTCACCTGACGAGGCAGACAGCTGGATGCAACTCGTGTATTTCCTTGGTCTAGGAAAGGTTGCGTCCCAGGATATATAGGGAATGGTTGAGAAAGAATTCAGAAAGCATTCTTTCTGTAAAAAGAGGAGAGATTGTTGTTGTTTTTGTAATCTCAGGAGAGACTGAGAGTCTCCCCATGGCTAATTGCCCTCAGATCATTGGCATCTCGCATTTGACACATATTGACTCTGTTGTGCTCAGAGAAGCCAAGATGCAGTAAACTTGGTCAACCAGACCTACCACTTTGCCCAGAGAACCGCCAGGAATCCATTTATCCCTGCGTGGAGGGCAAAATGGGGTGACATGAACTCCAACAGGCTCTGCTGAGAGACTTCCAAGCTTGAGAGAGAATTGAATTGAATCTTTTATTTGGCCAAAGTGTGATTGGACACACAAGGAATTTGACTCCGGTGCAGAAGCTCTCAGTGTATGTGCAAAGCAACAGAGTAATAATAACAGTCATAATCATACCAATAAGAGGGGGTAGTAAAAAAGATAACAAGGACAATATTACTATTACAATTATACTACATGGGTAAATATACTTAGATGTAAGACAGTACTATTAGAATTAGGTATTCAGCAGAGTGATAGCACGGGGTGGTTGTTTCAGCATGCAATGCCCTGTAGCGGCGTCCTAAGGGCACCACGCCCTTAGGTTTATGTCCAGGATGTGAGGGGTCTGTAGATATTTTCTCAGCCCTCCTCCTGACCCGCACAATGTAGAGGTCCTCAATGGAAAGTAGGCTGGTTGAAAATGGTTTTCCTGCAGTCCTCCTAACTATCCGTTGAAGTCTGTTCCTATCCTGTTTGGTTGCTGTACCAAACCAGACAGCTACGTATAGAACTACACATGACAGAGTCATTTACTTATTTATCTAGACTTACTTATTCATTTACTTAGTTACTTATTTCAAACATTTATCTAGCCACCCATCTTTCAACCAATCCCGGAAAGCTCCCAATCCAAAGTGAAAAAACACCTAAAATCATGTTAAAATTGTAAAACTTGACTGATTGTGAATTCACTAAAAGCAACAAAAACTAGTGCCAAATCAGTTCTAATACATAATTATCCAATTTTTCCCCCAGCTTGGAAGCCTCCCATCAAGTTGCAATACAGGTTGTCCTCAACTCATGACAGGTCGCTTAGCAACAGTCCAAAGTAAAGACCATCCCAAAAAAGGGGACTTACAACCTGCGTTCAAAGTTCCAGCGGATGGGTACCCTCCTCGGTCATGTGACCAAACTGCGGGTGCTCTGCAACACAGCCACGGTGATAACCGTTTGCAGGATCATGTGGTCCCACAACCACTTTTTATAACAGTTTTTGCCGAAAACCAGCCCATACTTCTGTTTTTCGGCAAAACTACACCCTTAGCACTTGATGACTGCCAGAAAATGGCCATAAAATTAGGTTGGTTATGTTACCAGCCCATTTTATGACTTTTACGACATATGATCATAATGGGCTGGCTTTGTTGCAGTTATATGTCGAGGACTGCCTATATATAGGGGAAGGCCAACCCTATCTTAATGTGAGATAGGGATCTCATTTTGAGAGACTTTATGGTCAGATGTGGAAAAATGAGCAAAGGAGGTAAGGTCCAGAATGCCCCCTTCCCATGGAGTCTGCTTTTCCCCACCACCCATAGGGGTCTATGACAGTTCGCTACAGCCAATTTACTGTGACCAACTCATAGCAAGAAAAACTCACCGCAGAAGAGTTACCCTAATATCAAAGAAATGGTGGAATAGAATCATTAAAGAAAGGATGCCAAAAGGAAGGGACAAAATGAAATGGGAATGACAAAAATTTAAATGTTTTTTTTTAACTTATTTTAAATAATTGCAATTGTTAAATTGTCCTGCGATGAGTTGTCCCGCACACAGTTGGCCTGGACAACTTGTCCCATTCCACATCCATAGCCAACCTGTTCACCCATTCTTCCTTGCGTTTCCTTCCGCTACCTCTCCTTCCCTCCGCCTTCTAATGCCCTGATCTGCTCTGCCCATCCCATCTTGGTCTTTCTGATGCCCTTTCTAAGCTCCTGCTGATGCCCCCGCCCCATTTCCCCTTTCCCTAAACATCTCCATTCCCAATGGAAATGTCAGAGGAAGTGACAGATAAGCCCCCTCACTTTTCAAAGAAGGGAGAGGCTGTCCAATTACCCCAAATCCATGGGTCATCATCTCACAGCAAGCGAGAGTTCAGGTGTGTAATTCTCCCAGGTATTTCTCAGCTCTCTTCTAGTGACCTCAAGGGGCAAGCCAGGGAGAAAAAGCGTGGGAAATGAAAGACACAGCTGGAGTGGCTACTTACCATGCAGGAGTCATAGAGGCCAATCCAGACACCTTTACTTTTCCTGTAGTTGGTGGTGATGTGACTCGCAATCATCTCTTGTTCCATCTTGGAGCCAACGGAGGCCAGGTGAGATTGCTTGCTGTATTGCTGGCAATCAGTCTGAAAGGGTCCGAGAGAAGACCTTTTTGGATGAGCCTCTGATAGGGGAGGGGCAGAAGAGCAAAGCCAGCCTTCCACATATTAGCAATGCTGGCTGGAAGGGGAGACTCAGGGACGGGCTGGAGGAAGTCCATGGGCACAGGCTTCCACATTCCGAACATTACACGTCATTTGCAAGATGACCTCATGAAATGCATAGGAAGACTTGAGCATCATTATGTCTTCTGGGATCATGGAATTATAGGATTGGAGGGAGCTTTGGAGGTTTTCTCACCCAGCATTCTTACCAAAAAGGAACCCTCGGTCCATGCTATCAGTAGGGTTGAACTGTGGTGTCCTTGGAGATCTTGATTGTTTTCTTGCATGTTTTGCAACCCTACTAGGTAACATCATTCATGCTAACAGGGAGTTGGGCTTGTAGAAAGGAGGAAGAGGAGGAGGGGGAGAAGGAGAAGGATGACTGTAGGGTCCTTAGTTCTTTCTGAGCTTGGCTGTTTTCTTGTAGACCTCTTAAGACCCAACTAGGTAACAACATAGGTGGTAGAACAGAATGAGATTTGTTCTCTTTTTGTTATAACTGGTTTGCCCTGTCATAATTGGTGGGCACGTTCTTGGTGGTTCCTTGATTCGGCTGTGGTTTATTGTTAATTTGTTTGTCTTAATTGGTAGTTCCTTGAATCAAACAGTAAATAACACTCCAGTCAAGGAACTGCCTACTCAACCAATCAAAGAATAAACAATAGCCTAATCAAGGAACCACTGAGGGCACAGCCACCCACACTGTCAGGGCAAGCTACTATACATAAAAAGAGTACAATTTCCCCTCTTTTCTAGCCCTTATGATGTTATCTAGTTGGGTCGTGAAACTTCTGCAAGAAAACAATTTAGCTCAGAGAGTGCCAAGGAAGCCACATCATCTGGAATTGCCCCTGATCTGAGACCTAGGTTTTGGGATGCTGAAAGGGGTAGACCCAAGTGATCCAAAGGGCTCATTTCCAGTTAACATGGGCTTCCTTCAAGTTCAAAAGAGAGTTTCTTCTTACCTCAGCATCTTGCCATGTCTGGGGTATTGTATGGAGACCATAGCATTTGTCTTGGAACATGAACCAATTTGAGGGGCAGCCTATAGCTTCTACTGTATGCCTGTTCAAGAGAGAGAGGAGAACATTGTTCAGGGAGATCAGAAGAATCAAAATGGTTCAAATGCTTTCCCTAGAATGCTTGGATGCTCCTGGAGAAGAAGCTCTGAGGAAAGGGGTTGGGATTGCAGGGCATAAGACATTTCCTGGCAAATAAAGAAGTGAGGGCGAAGGTTAGTTCTCCAAGATTATGGATTTGTTTCCGAATGTTTCATTAACCAGACTAGGTAACATCTACAGCGATGTTTAGGAGAATGAAGTATCATTTTACACTCGAGCTACAGATATTCACCACTTTTACAAAGTAAAGAAGTCTTCTGCTAGAGAAATTGAGGTTGAAGAGCTAAGCTCTTTGTGGACAGTCTTGTCAGTCCAAATCAGAAGGAGCCTTGGAGGTCTTCTAGCCCAGCCCCTGCTCAAACAGGAAATACTACACCATTTCAGACAAATAGTTGTCCAATCTCTTCTTAAGCCCCAGTGTTGGAGCATCCCCAACTTTTGGAAGCAAGTCATTCCACTGGTTAATTGTTCTCACTGTCAAGGAATTTCTCCTTAGTTCTAGTTGATTCTCTCCTTAATTAGTTTCCAGTCAACAAAACCATCTCCCAGTCTGGAAACCTCTAAGATGGATGGATGGATGGACAACCACTTCCAAATTTCACTATTTCCCCTTGGCTGGAATTGAGAATTGAGAAGAGCAAGATGGGCTTCAACCTATTTCTGTGCTGCTACGATCAGTGCCTCCAGCCCTTTCCAGCACATTTAGGATAATTTGCCACAGCCAACTCACCTTGGCCATTGGCCAACTTCCCCCAGGACAATTCAACACTCTTATTAATACTTTCATTCAGTTACACTTTTATTATTGGCGACCACGTTTTCATCAAAATGATTGTAACTATTGTATTTCTGGATTGAGTTTCTTTATTATTATCTGCCATGGTTCTATTAAAATTAATTTAACTTTTGTATTTATTATTATTATTATTATTATTTATTTAATTTATATACCGCCCTTCTCTCAAGAGACTCAGGGCGGTTAACAGGGCAATACGTAAAAGACAGATACAAAAGTTAAAATTATTAAAACATGATTAAACAATGCCCATAGTACAAATTTAAAATTAAAGTCATAATAACAAACCCACCCCGTCCCATCAGGCCAGGCCCGCTTCCTTAAAGAGATGGGTTTTAAGGTCGCGCCGGAAGGAGCGGAGGTCGGGCGCCATCCGGAGCTCTACCGGAAGATGGTTCCATAAGTCCGGTGCACCCACAGAGAACGCTCTCCCCCTGGGGGCCACCAGTCGGCATTCTTTGACCGGCGGCACCCTGAGGAGGCCCTCTCTGTGGGAGCGTACTGGGCGGAGGGAAGTTGACGCCGGCTGCAGGTGCTCCCCAAGGTATTCTGGACCCATGCCATGGAGGGCTTTGTAGGTCATTACCAACACCTTGAACCTCACCCGGAAGACAACTGGCAACCAATGCAGCTCGCGGAGCAAAGGTGTTTATCGAAGTATCCTGCAGCAAGTTCCCCCATGGTGAGTTGGCCGTGGCAAGTTGTCCCATTCTGCTTTCCAGCTACATTAAGCTCAAGGGAGTGAGGGCTGAATTTCCTGGGGTAAATTCCCTGAAAGACTCACCTGATATAAAGAAGTTGGCAACCAAGAAGGGTCAAATCCAAATGGTGGAAGGATCTTGAAAGCCGGAAGGAAAGAGAGAGGGTGGGAGAGACAGAACATAAGGTTTTGGAAGTTATGCCATTAAGACCCTTATTGTGTTTCTTTTGGGCAAGCTTGCTCCTGACCACTGCCTGGACCATCCCTGCTATTTTTTGGCAAACATTTTTGAGAAAAACTGTTGCCTTCTTTATTTTATTTATTCATTCAGTTTCTACAGCCCAGTGACTCTAGGCAAGTTACAGTTCTCAGACAAATAAAGTCAGGACTCAGAAAAATTAAAAATAATAAACATGTGCAAGAATAAATACATAAAGCAGTGGAGACAACCTGCCTAAAGTAAAGAAGAGAAACAGGGCCCTTAACACATTCGGTGCTCCAAGTTTTTAAAACTTTATTCTAAAAGGTCAACAGGGCTGGGGCCATTTTAATTTCCAAGGGAGGAATATTCCACAAAGGAGGGTCCATGGTAGAAAAGGCTTGTCTCCCAAGTTCCTGCCAGCTGACAATCTTGGGCTGATGGGATCTGGGACATACCCAAACTGCTGGATCAAATAGGATGGGTAGAGATTATTTTTGAAAAAATTTAACAGTTGGAAGGGACTTTGTAAGTCTTCTAATCCAACCTCTTGCTCGGGAAAGAGACCTTACACCACTCTGGACAAATGTTCGTCCGGTCTCTTCTTAAAAACCTCCACTGTTGGAGCACCCACAATGTCTGGAGGCAGGTTGTTCCACTGGTTAATTGTTCTCACTGTCAGGTAGTTTCTCCTTAGTTCTAGGTTGCTTCTCTCCTTGATTAGTTTCCACCCATTGCTTCTTGTCCTGATACTTTGGAAAACAGTTTGGTTCCCTTTTCTTTTTGGCAGCCCTTCAAACATTGGAAGACCGTTATCATGTCACCACTCTTCGTTACACTAGACATAGCCAATTCCTGCAACCATTATATGTTTCAGCCTCCAGTCCCCTAATCATCTTTGTTGTTCTTTGCTGCACTCTTTCCAGAGTCTCAACATTTTTTAATATTGTGGCAACCAAAACGATGCAAAATTCCAAGTAATCCATCATGTAACCCAGTACTCCCAAGCCCTGTAGAGTTTTAAAGGTTATAATGTCCCTTTGGAGCAGCGTTGAAAGAGACCTTCTTTCAAAAAGAAATCACCTTGGTTGTGTAATTTTATGGAAAACTAAATTCATCCACCTAAATTTGGTTTTTTATTGGTTTAAATTGTTCTTATTTCTTATATTGTTTAATCCTCTTTTAATTTTTGTATATATCTTTTAATTTTTTTATTGTGAGCCGCCCTGAGTCCTCGGGGAGAAGGGCGGCATATAAATTTAATAAACCTAAACCTAATTCCAGTGTTTGGTGGTTGTCTCTTTCACCTCTGCCCTGCTGGATCAGAGTGCTATCAGAAAGACTCTCTGTCCAGTGCAACACCAGAGAGCAAAATGCAAATTAAACCTACTTGAACATAGTTTTTGCTTGCCTGATCTTCGTCTGCTGCAGCCCAGTAATTCTTCTGGGGGATTTATAGCTTTTCTGAAGCGGTGGGGCGTTAATGGTGCTTGCAAGCAGGACACGCAAGCAGCAAACTCGGGGCTGTTTTGAATAAAAAAGCAGCAAGGAGCAACAGCAAAAACCTCACCAAGATCAGTTATATAAACAATGAGTCCATTTGGGATAGATAGGAAGCCATGATAAACTTTCTATGAGTTACGGTGAGAGCTTGTTAACAGGGTTTTGAAATTTTAATCTTACTTTTTTATTGCTTTTTATTATTTTTATCTTATTTATTGTTTTTATTATTGTTCTATCTGTTAAACTATTTTCTCATTAATATAGTAGCCCTGGAGGAAGCAGGAGCTAACTGGGTGGTCTCACTCCAGCTGTTGGCACTGAGGAACTATATGATTTTGACCAGATGCTGATTTGAAGACCCACTGGCAGACCAAAGAGCAAAAAGAAGAATCAAGATCATCCAACAAAAGAGAAGTATTGGCTAACTGACCACAATCCTGAGCGTTGGCTAGCTAGCCACAAGATATCCTACTGGAATATTTCCACCATGACCTCAACCTGGAGATTCTAACCACCTGCCTATCCAGGGGGGGGGGGTCACCTAGAATCCTGTGGAAATGGTACATCCTGGCCAGAGAGGTGGAGATCAACCTTGCCCTTCTCCGTGAGGCTGCAGAGAGAAGCCCGCAAACTGGTAGCAAGAGAAAAGGGTCTCCTGATGGTGAACAAAGAGGGATCTAACTTCAAACAATGCCCAGGGGCCTGTTTCCATTGTGGTAGAGAGTCACTGAGCAGTGGACTGAACTCACAGCTGAGGTCAGTGACTAAGCAAGCTCCAGTGAAAAGAGAAGCTACAGCAAAACCCAAGACCACAGCCAATGAAGGGGACGAAACCAAAGGGTTCTCTTTGCCCTCCAGGGAGAAGGAGGATGCCCCCAGTAAAAATCCAGGAGCCAGTCAAAGAGTATGGCAGCAGCGACAATGACCACTGGTGAGTGGTTACTTGAAACCAATGGCGGTGAGGGTGAAGTTGAAAGAAGCCTCCTTGAGCCGGAAAGCAGAATTAGCAGGCTCCGGGTATATCTGTTGCCTTATAAGCCCATCCCTGGTGGAGGACCTTGGAGTGCAACTCCGTAAGCTAAAAGTGCTAGGTAGCATTCCAACAATTACATGAATCACTTATTTTTTTGGGGGGGGGGGGAGGGAGGCCCTGCTAGATTTGTAACAGAACCATGGAGATGAAAATTGGAGCCCATGTGGAAACCGTAAGTTTCATCGTGCCACAAAATTTCTATAATTCCGGGCTTCTAGAGAAATTAAATCTGGCAATAGACAGATTCCCTCATCCACACCCTGGCTGCAAAATGGCTGTAGAAGTAGAACTTTGCAAATATGCCCCTCCGGGCAGAAAAGCAGTGAACACAGGTGAATTATCCTGTACAGCTGGAGATGGGGAGGGCCCTCCCATCCCAAAAGAATATTGACACCTTAAGGAAGTGTTCAGAGAGTGCAAAACAGATGAACTCCCTCCCCACCGTCTGTGATGATTTCCCCAGATGCCTCTCCAGAGGAGGGTGAGCTGGCAGCTGAGAGCTACATGCCAGGAGTGGATGGGATGAGCACAGGGGAGCAACCAGACAAGTAGCCATCCAAGCTAGAGACAGGAGGAGGAGAGGGCACATAGCTACAGCTGGTCAGTGGTGATGAAGAAGAACAACTCCAGATCCAAGAGCACATAGGGCTGAGGAGGCAGGTACAAAGAAGGTCAGCCAGACTACTCTCGAAGAGGTAACCTCACCCCTCTTGAACTGCACCAGGAAGCAGTTATTTAGTTCAGCAAGGAGAGTGAAATGATGCTGGGAACAATGTGATTATTTCCGTGCTGTGTGTTCTTGCCTTGCACTTTGGATCATGTCTCTTCAACTATGGCCTTGCCCTACCTTGCTTTGTGGCCTTGCCTTCGCCCTGTGGATTTGCCTTGTTTTGTGGACTTGCCTTTAGTTTGAAACTCACATTTGCCTTGGGAACTTGCTTTTGCCTATTGGACTGGACTTGCCTTGTTTTGGAGGACTAGTGCTGGCTTCATTTGAGTAGCCTATGGAACTCATTGGGGTTGAGCTGGTGCTGGCACAGGAAATTGCTTCGGAATACCAATTCAGGCTCAGAAGCCTTAATAAACACTCCTTACACTTGTGGTGTGTGTGTGTGTCTGTGTAAGATAGCACACCATCTCACAGATTGCACCATCGAAATTGTGCCTGGATCTAAGTTTCCCAAACCTAAGCTATACTCTGTGATGCCCAAAGAGCTAGATGCACTCAGAGAATTCATTGATAAGAATCTAGATAGAAGATTCATTCAGCCAGCAAAATCCTGCATTACATTGTTCCGGGAAAAGAAAGATTCGTCCCAGAAGCTATGCATAGATTACAGAGGCCTGAACAGTATTTGCTTGGAGGACATGTATCTGTTGTCCCTGATAAAGGACACACTGGCCCACCAAGCCAAAGGAAAAAAACTTTACTAAGCTGGACTTGAGAGAGGTATATCACCGGATGCAGATTAAAGCTGGAGAGAATGGAAAACACTGTTCAACTGCCCATTAGGGTGTTTTCAGTACCTGGTCCTTCCTTTCAGTTTGCAGGGGGCACCCACCGTGTTCATGCAAATGATTAAAAAACTCCTACACAAACATTTATTCAAGGGGGGCCTGGGCTACTTTAAATACTGAAACCACAAACAAACATGTTAAGCTGATAAAACTGTCCTGCAAAAGCTATTGACAGTACAAGTCTATGTGAAACTTTCCAGATGTGAGTTTCACCAACCCAAATTGGATTACTTAGGGCAGGTGTCCCCAATCCCCAGTCTGTGGACCGGCACTGCTCCGTGGTGTGCCAGAAACCAGGCCATGCAAATAAGCAAAGCCCCATTTGCAGAATGCATCCAGCAGGTGAAACCAGGCCCCCTCCAGTCTGCAGAAAAACCTCTGTCCACGGAAGCGGTTCCTGGTGCCCAAGAGGTTGGGGGCCTCTGACTTAGGCTATCAGGTCTCCAATGAGGGGGTAGACATGGATCCAGAAAAGGTACAAGCCGTGCTAGAATGGGAGGTGCGGTGTACCCAAAAGCCGCCTCAGAGCTTCCTGGGTTTCGCGAACTTCTAAAGGCAATTTATTCCCATTTTCACCCAGATTGCTTTGCCATAAGCCAACTTGTTAAAAACTAAAGGGGAGAGAAGGCCTAAATCTGGAATCCCCCTCAAATGGTCCGTGGAATGTCAGGCAGATTTTGAGAAGCTCAAGATATTTGCTACCAAGCCACTTCTGAAAGACCCGGACCCTGATAAGCCCTTCGTCATACAGGCAGACGCAAGTGATGTAGCAGTCAAGAGTGGTCCTCCTCCAGTAGGATCCCAAGGGATGCTTGCAACCATGAGCTTACACTTCCAAAAACTGTCTGAAGCAAAACGTAGATAGATGGTTTGGGAAAAAGAGGCTTATGCAGTGAGATGGGTGTTACTTGTATGGTGACATTTATTGGAAGGGGGGAAGGAACCTTCCAAGGCCTGGACTGACCATAAAAACTTGGAAGCCCTGAAAACCTGAGAAAGCTGTCCCCTAAACAAGTCAAGTGGGCTCAATAATAGATTTAGCTTTGCATTAAAAGTATTTGCCTGGGGGGGAAGAACTTTCTAGCAGATGTCTTGTCCAGACTGCCCCAATATAATAGTGGCAAGGAGGAGGTACACACCATCATCGCATCCACTTAAATAAAACAGTGCCAGTTTCCACCAGAGCCCAACCCCAAACACAACCCAGTGTGGCTGACGACACGGCCCTTGGAATAAAAGCAGCTCTGCTCCAAGATGAATATTTTTTTTAAAATAAGGAAATGGGTGTGTGTACAATGGATTCGCATGGATGGACAATAAACTCTATATGCCAGCCAGCCAAACAATCTTGGTCTTACAGAAGAGCCATGACTCTAAAATCACAGGGCATTTTGGCTTTGTTAAAATGCTACACCTTATCAAATGTAAATTTTGGTGGCCAGGCGTGAAAAAGAACACACAGGGCTATGTAGCTAGTTGCCCTATCTGTGCTGCTGCAAAAGGGATAGTGGACAAAGCAGCAAGAATTATTGAAGCAGGTCACTGCAGCACTCTGGAAAGAAATCTCCATGAATTTCATTGTTGAGCTAACGGAAAGCTCCAGGAATACTGCAATTTGGGTTACCACCAATCTCTTTTCCAAAGAAGTACACTTTTGTAGTATGCCCAAAGATTTGAACATGAACCCTGGTAAAACTGTTTGTCCAATATATTTATCATCTACATGGGGCTCCCAAGAGGATCATAACTGATCATAATTCAATTCTCATTTTTGGCAGTAATTTTTGAAATTATTAGGGACCACCCAGGGTCTAAATTCCTTGGACCATCCTGTGAACATACCAATGGTGTATTACCTTAAATGTTTTGTCAATTACCACCAAGACAATTGGACAGAACTATTCCCATTTGCAGAAGTAGTGTATAGCAATGCAGTACATAGTAGCACTGGCTTTGCTGCTTTCCAGGTTGCAACTGGCAAAGACTTTGTAGCCATGCCAGAACTACCACAAGAGGCACCTAAGTGCCTTTCCTTAACAGAGTGGATAAAGCAATTGCAAACTACTTGGCCAGTGTTCTGCCAGGTATTGGATGAGGGTAGAAACTTATAGAAAAATATGCTGATAGAAAAAGGGCCCCACAAAAGGGGAGAGATGAAGTTTATCTCTACCAAATATCTGCAATCTAGACAACCTTTGAAAAAGCTTGGTTCTAAATTTATGGGCCCTTTCCCCATTATAAGGATTATTAACCCAGTAATTTTTGAACTTAGATTACCAAAGAACTTTAGGAGGATTCATCCCATCTTCCATTGTAGTCTGCTTAAACTAGAAAAAAACTCTCCTATGCTTGCCTGTAGAGACCCCTCCCAATCTCGTTGAGGGTGAGCATTTTGAAGTGAAGGAAATTTTGGACTTGCATCTACATAGGGGCAAACCCCAATATCTGATTTTTTTGGAAGTATTTGCCGTCCTCTGAAGCTGAATGGGTGGCTGCCCAAAATGTGCGTGCTCCTAAGCTCTTGCATAGACTCCATGCCCAGTAGCCTGGTAAGCCACACTAAATATTAATTTCTCTTTCCATTTCCAGGACTCGCATCGTTTTTCTGAGAAGGGCAGAATGTCAGCTGCCACCTTATGCTCACTTGTGCCTTGCTATTGATGTGGTGACAAACCGGGGAAGTGAGATGAAGGAAGGGGGGGATGTTTGGAGAGGAAACCAAAAGTAGAAGCCACCTCGAGATGCACTCCAAGGTCACACCAAAGAATATTTGTAGCTCAGGGTTGAATTGTAGTGTTCTTGATGCTTTCTGAGCTTGTTTTCTTGCAAATGTTTCATGACCATCATTAGTTCTAGAAGAGAGAGGGGTTTGCATAGGGGAGGGGGAGGGGGAGGGGGAAGACAGTAGGGTCCTTGATGCTCTTTGAACTTGGTTGCTTTCTTGCACACATTTCATGACCCAACTAGGTAACATCATCAGTTCTAAAAGGAAGTGGGGTTTTCTCCCTAATTATATATGATAGCTTGTCCTGCCAGTATTACTGGGGGTGTGCTTTTCTCCTTGGTAATACGTACCTTGATTAGGGCGTTGTTTTCCCACTTGTTTGTTTGGTGTTAATCGCTGCACTTATCTAGTTATTGACTGCTGGAGATGATCTGGTCTTTTTGTTTCCTTCTTAGCTTTTTATCGTCTCTTTTGAATGGTGTGTAAATGTTTTTATCTTTATGTGCCTGTTGATGGCTGAATTGTCGTAAGTGCCCAGTTTCCTGGAATTCTCTTGCGCGTTTGGATTTAGCTTGGTCTAGGATGCTCATAGTGTCCCAGCTGAAACTCTGATTGTTACTGTTCATGTGTTATGAAATTAAGGAGTTTTCATTGGGTCTTCTGACTGCTAGCTTGTGTTCATTGATGAGCTAGTTTTCTCCTGTCTGTCCTACATAGCAGTGGTTTTAGTCCTTGTCCTGTATATCACAGATGATTCCTGCTTTTTCCCCCCATCCCCTGCGTCTTTTGGTTTATTTAAGATATTTTGGAGAGCTTTAACTGGTTTGAGTGCTACGGTGATGCCATATGGTTGTAATGGTCTGTTGGTGTTTATGAGATGTTTTTGATGTTAGTGTGCCATATATGTCCCAATCCACCCAACTAGGGAACATCATCGGTGCTACCAGCATTGGTTCATTTTAGATTTGATTCATTTTGGCAATGAGCACCGGGAGTCGTCTCACTGAATGAAAAAGGACTAGAGAAAAATTCAGAGCATCATCTGCACTTGGATTAGGGTTTATTGATTAGTGATACCGCTTGGAAAAGAAAGCCTGATGCACAGAGTTGTTCTACGGGTCACCAGACTGATAGTAGCCAGGGATATTCTGGCTTGCAAGCCTCAAGGTGCTTCCAGCTATATTCAGTACACAGACATCTTGCACAGATAGGGCTGTTTGACCTCACAAAACTGGTCATTCCATGCTTTATAGTCTAGAAGAAATCAAATAATTGATTAGACTTTTTTTGCAATTTTTTTGCAGTGATCTCATCATTTGTACCTAAGAAAACAGGGTATTTTGTCACAAAGGATTAAATTTCTTGGATAGGAACATTTAAAATACAGCTTTGCCATTGTAGTTTACAGATAGTCCTCAACTTACAACCATTCATTTAGTGACCGTTGAAAGTTACAAAGACACTGAAAAAATTGACTTATGACTGGTTTTGACCCTTATGACAATTGTAGTACTCTCATGATCACATTATCAAAATTTGGACATTTGACAACTGGCATGTATTTATGACAGCTGCAGTGTCCTGGGGGTCATGTGATGCCCTTTTGTAACCTGGCAAGCAAAGTCAATGGGGAAGCCAGACTTGCTTAATAACCCTGAGATGGTTGGTGCTTCTCACAGGATGGTACTAAAGGTAAAGGTTCCCCCGCACATGTGTGCTAGTCATTTCCGACTCTAGGGGCCGGTGTTCATCTCCGTTTCAAAGCCGAAGAGCCAGCGCTTGTCCCAGGACGTCTCCGTGGTCATGTAGCTGGCATGACTAGATGCCAAAGGCGCACGGAGCGCTGTTACCTTCCCACCGGAGTGGTCCCTATTTTTCCAGTTGCGTTTTTACGTGCTTTTGAACTGCTAGGTTGGCAGAAGCTGGGACGAGTAACAGGCGCTCACTCTGTTACGCGGCACTCAGGATTCGACCCGCCAAACTGCCGACCTTCTGATCGACAAGCTCAGCGTCCTAACCCACTGAGCCACAGCGTCCCTAGGATGGTACTACTTGAATTCAATTCCTCTGAGTTCTCTACCTATGTCCCTACCCCTCCTTCTCCCCCCTTCTTTATTGAGCTTAACTAGGTTCAGCTTCTTTTAAGGCCTCAATGCAAGTTTTATGAGCTTCCCCTCTCACCCGTGAAAAACAACACCATCACCGAGCTGTGATATTTCTGTTATCTACATGGCGAAGGGATGAGAGCAGCTCCTGATGGCTATTCAACACATACTTGGTTATTCTGCTCTTGCAGCATGGTGGGTTTTTTTTTACCGCAATGCCACCTATTTCTATCACTGGCATTCCTGCAGATGCAGACCTTTTATGGACACACACTTACGCTTCAGTCATGATGCTGTTAGTAATATTTAATTCTCCAGGGTCAGGACTCAGGAGGGGGTAAAGCAAAAGCAGACAAAATGTTAAAAGTAGGATAAATATCTCTCTGCATCCCATTAGGGCTGGATGATCTTATTTTGCTTAGTCAGTTAAGGTGTTATCTGGATTTGTGTATTAAACTGACCCCTAGGCTAAGTAAAGTTTGCACATCTTGTAAACCATGGGGGGGGGGAAACCAATCCAGCTCTAAACTAACCAAACGTAACCCAGATCTACCAGGTCAATTGGAATGTCAGCAGCTACAATTTTAAGAATATGCAAAGCTCAGATGTTTTATTAGATTTTGTATATGTCTATGGCAGTGTGCTGTCCAAACCCAGTTTGGCAGTAAGCTTTTGTTCCAGATTCTGGGCAATTAGGAATTCTGATGGGATTCCAAACAACCACCAACTTTTTCAGAAAGTCTTCAGTGATTGATTTAATAAGTGAACGTCTATGGAGAGTCTCAATCATCACGATCTTGGTTGTCCCAAAAGTATTTTATTTTCCAAAAGGCAACTGGAATTCCATGGTGAGCTAAATAAAGAAGCTTCTTGGATGAGAAGCGAAAGGTTTTCAAAGAGAACACCAAGAAAGACCAGTTGCCTTTTGGAAAAAAACACCTTTGGGACTATTTGATAAATGGTTCCCCCTAGCAGCATGGAAGTTAGTGATCTTCGTATGCATGATGGAGATGCCAGCCAGGGTGTTTGCTCTGGTTGTCCATTGTATTAACATGACCATCTTCTACTCTGCAGGGGTGGAGAAGGATGTCCTTGGCTCAGTAATTTTGGGAACCAGAATTTCCTGCCTCTGCTCTTCTGGATGGGTGCGTACACTCTTTAGAGTCATTAGTGATAGAAATGGCCACTAAGCCAGCCAGCCTGCCTGCCTGCCTGCATAAATGAATGGATGGATGGATGGATGGATGGATGGATTATTCAGGAACAAACCCCATGGGTTGTGTGAATGCAGTCCCTGTCTGTGCACAGAGGCTGTGGAGGATGGGAAGAGCTACTATTTCACATATCTGGAGAACATATGCTTGAGAAATCTGATATACAAGAACAGAGAATCTTCTCCTTACCGTTGGCATATAGCTCAACACAGTTCTGCCTGTCCTTGCAGTTGGAAGGTTGAAAGGGTGCCCAAGGAATGTAGTCTATCACAGATGCATCTAGCCATCTCATTCGTGTCTGTAGAGAGAGAAAGCAACAGCGGTGTCATCTCTCCAAATGTTTTTCTGAACCTTGCAGAAATCGGGATATTTTGACTCAGCTGTACTTCTCAGTACCACAGAGGGATCAAATGTGAGAGGGATGTGAAGGTGTCCTAGGGGATAACCACTTTAGTATCAGCCAGCAGTGAGCTTCAACTGTCAAAAATGCCAAGATAGGCTTAAGATCAATAAAGGCAATAGCATTGCTTAATATTGGACTAGTGAGGCCACACTTGGAATACTGAGTCCAATTTTGGCCACCACGATATAAAAAACATGTTGAGATTCTGGAAAGAGTGCAGAGAAGAGCAACAGAGGTTAGAGGGCTGAGGCTGAAACGTGAACAGTTGCAGGAACTGGGCATGTCTAATCTAACGAAGAGAAGGACTAGGGCTGACATGATAGCAGTCTTCCAATATTTGAGGGGCTGCCACAGACTAGAGGGGGCTCAACCTATATTCCAAAGCCACCTGTAGGTAGGACAAGAAGTAATGGGTGGAAAATTATCAAAGGGTGATCCAATGTAGTGTGATTTTTTTTCTGACAGTGAGAACAACTAATGGAATGGCTTGCCTCTAGTTCTGGGTATTCCATCACTGGACGTTTTCAAAAATAAACTGGGCAACCAGTTGACTGGAGTGGCATAGGGCTTCTACTCTGAGCAGAAGGTTGGACTAGTAGACCTCTGAAATTCCTTCCAGCCTTAGGGCTTTATATTCTACATTCTATTCTAAAACATGGGAGAATAAATTCAGGCTCAGGCAATTAAATGCATTCAGAATTTCAGGGAAACTCTGAAAAATACAATCATAAAAGCCCAGTCCAGCACAATACCACTGAAAAAAAAGCAAGAAATCCAAGTAGAAATCAGCATGGTTGCACAAATATTTTTCCAATAAACTGAAAGACAAGCAGGACAATTACAAAAAATGGAAAGAGAGATACATAACTAAAACAAAATATCAGTAGATATCCAAATCTGTAAAGATGAACTCAGGAAAGCAAGAGACATGCAACAAAAGTCAAAGAGAACAAAAAAAAAGTTTCAACATATTAATAACAATTACAAATTCAAGGAAACATTCAATCCACTAAAGAGAGAAGATGGCATGGAATTAACAAGCAATAGAGAGAAAGCAGAGCTGCTTAACTCATTCTTCGCATCAGTCTTCATGAAAAAAGAAACCATAGCCAAATGTACCAAAAACAGCACAGCTTTTACTCACCCTTCCACCTCTGAGTTTGTACATTCCAATCCAGACTCTAAAAATCTCAGAATGTTCGGTAAGTAGAAAAGAAGAGACTAAGTCCATTTCCCGTTGACTGAGTATGGAGGCAAGGTGGGCATCATGGCCATGGGATACACATTCTGACTGGGAGACACCAAGCACACACAGGTAAGGGCTTCCTTCTTTAGATGCTAACCCTGTCCTTTACAGCAGGTATTGTGTAGTGGGTTCTGGACCGCATGGATACAGCAGGCAGATGAGTACAGCAACAGCTCTTTATTGTAGATAGTACTGAACTGAACAAAGGGGGTTAACCTGTACCCCTTATATACCTTGCCAGGTACGCTCTCGGCCAATCCGTTCATCTGAATCTCCCACTGAAAGCTACCCAGCCAATACGGTAACGATACAGCGCCACCTGGTGGTATTTGCCAAGCTGTTGCTTAAACCCCATACATAACAGCAGGAGTATCCAAAATGGCCACTTTAAGACTTGTGGACTTCAACTCCCAGAATTCCCCAGCCAGCTGTTGATATTGAGAATCACTTGTTCTCTTAGAACAGCACAGAAAGAGCTTTGGGGGGGGGGGGTAACTAAATATTTTGGTCAAAGATTAGGTGAATTCTGCTAATGTTGCTTTTTTCCCTTTTGTGAGTTGTATTGTTCTTTATCCTTGGGCACTTCGGGTCCTACGTGGTGGATTCTTCCATGTTTGTAATCCTTGCATTCCTCCCAGAAACACTCATTTAAGATGTGTGGCCATAGAAATCAAATAAATAAATAGATTTTGAAGGAGCCACACAACACTTCAGTGAGTTTATAGAAGGGCAGAGTTTTGAAAGAGCCTTAAACCCATGTTGCCCTAAGAGTAAAAGGTGGAGAGCAGGAAGTTATCTATCTCCCCAACTTTTTGAAGTGAGGGGAAGGGAATCTGGAGAGGTGGGTGAAGCCAGCCCTTCCTGAACCCCAAACCCATCCTCTCCACCTTGGTTTTGTTCATTGTGTGTGCTCATTCTCTGATCACATTGGCTGGCCACCCTATTAACTTTCTTGACCATAACCTGTGGACACCACTTCCTTCCTTCCTTCCTTCCTTCCTTCCTTCCTTCCTTCCTTCCTTCCTTCCTTCCTTCCTTCCTTCCTTCCTTCCTCTACAGGTAAGCATTACACTCAGACAGCAAGCCAATAGGCTGAGTTGGAGGTTGACCATCCAGGCATGGAGGTGGGTGGGGCTCCCCTTACCTCTGCATCGTTCCAGCTCAGTTTGTCCTGGAAAAATCCATAACAATGCCGCTCAAACAATAACCACTTTTTGGGACAACCTACTGCTTCCAGGCCTGTTGAAGGAAAGAGGAGCCATTGTCAATTAGGAAGAGATGAGGGTCACCTATCCTGAACCCATAGATTCAAACTGCAAAAAGGAGGAGGGGAAGGGACTTGAAAAAGAGGAAGAAAAGAGATCCCTTGAAATATGGGCAGAACGGTGCCCAGCTGGAGGAAGCCAGAATGTGGGTGGGGTGCAAAATACGGCGAGAGGCTGGAAAGGCAGGTGGGAGCAGCCTCCCCTGAAGTAACAGGGTCAGAAAAAGAAGAAGAAAAGAGTAACTCAGCAATCTCAGGACCAAGGGACTGGGAAGGGTTAAGGCTTCATTGTTGGTCTGGTATTAATCTTGGTTAGTCTCTGCTTATCTGGTGTTGATTGCTGGCAAGGGGATATTTTGGTTCCCTTTTTGGCTTTCTGATTGTCTCTTTTGAAAGGTGTGTAAATGTTCTTTGTGCCTATATGCGTGTTGATGGCTGATTTGGCTGGGGGCCAGGGCTCCAGGAATTCTGTAGCATTATTGGACATAGCCTCAAGACAAATACTACCTACTTGGATCATGAAACAAATGCAAAACAACAACCAAACTCAGAGAGCGTCAAGAAGGTCCAGCCGATCCGAATCTGACCGATTGCAGTTAAGAACCTTTATAAGGTCTTATCTTGAGGCGATAAGGACGGCGAAGTCTAACTACTTTGCTGCCCTTATCGCGTCCGCAGATAATCGCCCGGCCGCCCTGTTTAGGGTAACTCGCTCCCTCCTTAACCAGGAGGTGAGAGAGGATCCCTTGCGGGGACGAGCCGAGGAATTTAGTCATCATCTGGCGGACAAAATCACTCAGATCCGGACCGGTCTGGACTCTGACTGGGCAGAGTCTGATGTGGAGGAATCGGGCGGTCTTGAGCATGTTATCTGGACTGAGTTCGACCCTGTTTCCCCTGATGATGTGGACAGGATCATGGGGAGACTGAGCACCACCACCTGTTTGTTGGATCCGTGCCCCTCCTGGCTAGCTTATGCGGCCCGGGAGGGGACACGAGGCTGGTTCCATGCAGTAATAACTGCTTCTTTGAAGGAGGGTGTCTTCCCTGCCGCCTTGAAGGAGGCGGTGGTGAGACCCCTCCTCAAGAAGCCTGCTTTGGACCCGGCTGTTTTAAATAACTATCATCCAGTCTCCAACCTTCGCTTTTTGGCGAAGGTTGTTGAGAGTGTGGTGGCACATCAGCTTCCTCTGTTCCTGGAGGAAACTGATTATCTGGACCCGTACCAATCGGGTTTCAGACCCAGACACAGCACGGAGACGGCATTGGTCGCGCTGGTGAACGATCTCTGGAGGGCTAGGGACAGGGGTTGCTCCTCCGTCCTGGTCCTATTAGATCTCTCAGCGGCTTTCGATACCATCGACCATGGTATCCTGCTGCGGCGTCTCAGGGGGTTGGGAGTGGGAGGCACCGTTTTACGGTGGTTCTCCTCCTATCTCCTGGGCCACTCACAGTCGGTGTTGACGGGAGGGCAGAGATCCGCCCCGAGGCCTCTGATTTGTGGAGTTCCTCAGGGGTCGGTTCTCTTGCCCTTCCTGTTCAACATCTATATGAAGCCGCTGGGCGAGATCATTCATGGTTTCGGGGTGGGGTATCATCAATACGCTGATGATACCCAACTTTTTCTTTCCACCCCGAACCAACCCAGTGATGCCCTCGCCGTGATGTCCCGGTGCCTGGAGGCAGTCCAGGTCTGGATGGGGAGAAACAGGCTTCGTCTCAATCCCACCAAGACTGAGTGGCTGTGCATATCAGTATCTCGGGTCAACCAGACTATTCCATCTCTAACGATGGGGGGTGAGGTGTTACCCCCCATTGATAGGGCTCGCAACTTGGGCGTCCTCCTGGATTCACGACTCAATTTTGAAGACCACATAGGAGCCGTGACCAGGGGGGCTTTTGCCCAGGTTCGCCTGGTGCGCCAGTTGCGTCCCTATCTGGACCGAGATGCCCTACGCACAGTTACTCATGCGCTCGTGACCTCCCGTTTGGACTACTGCAACGCTCTCTACATGAGGCTGCCCTTGAGGACCACTCGGAGGCTTCAACTGGTGCAGAATGCGGCCGCGCGAGTTGTAATGGGGGTCTCCCGATACTCCCATGTAACACCTCTACTCCGCGAGCTGCATTGGCTTCTGGTTGCCCTCCAGGTGAAATTCAAGGTGCTGGTCATTACCTATAAAGCCCTACATGGCTTGGGTCCGGGGTATTTGAGGGAACACCTGCTGCCAGCATCAAGTGCCCTTCGTCCAGTGCGCTCCCACAGGGAGGGTCTGCTCAGGGTCCCGCCGGTAAGAGATTGCCAGCGGGTAACACCCAGGGATAGGGCCTTCTCAGTGGGGGCACCTACCCTCTGGAACCAGCTGCCAGTGGAGTTGAGGACTGCCCCCGACCTCCGTTCATTCCGCCAGGGCCTGAAGACCTGGCTCTTCGAGCTCTCTGGCCCAGGCTGAGGAGTAATTTATTTTAATTGGGGTTTTAATTGCACAGGGTTAAGTTTAATCTTTTTAAAATTGGTTTTAACTTTTGTATTGTTGGTTTTTAATTCCCTGTAAACCGCCCTGAGTCCTCAGGGAAAGGGCGGTATATAAATGTAATAAAATAAATAAACTCCATTTGTTTGTGCTCAGTTGAATGTTGCCCAAACACTTTGGTTAATTTGCGGTTCCTGTGCTGTCATAACCCACATAATGTCATAACACATATCCACAAGGACAGGGCTTTGACGGCATGATTTGGCCCTCATTCTGGCTCTGAATCCTGTGAACCCCACAATTTGTCCAGGATGAATAATATTGCTTCTAGAGATTTTTCTGACCTTCATCAACTCAATACTTGCAGATTTGAGTGGGGAGTTTAGTTTACATTCAGTTCTGTGAAGGCAAGTTGCCCCACTCCATACAACCACCCTTTATATTTCCTGCCATGAATGGGCATTTTCTCCACAATTTACATGGCTGTTACCGCATCCATATTTTGTGTTGTCCAACATAGAATCCTAGGGCTTGGAGGTCTTCTCATTCAATCTCCTTGAGGGTTTCCTGCCTGAGCAGGGGCTTGAACTAGATGACCTCCAAGGTCCCAACTTCATTACCTTATACTATCCCAATCAAATGGTTGTCCAGTCTATTTTTAAAAACCTCCAGTGATGGAGCACCCACAACTCCATGAGGCAAGCTATTCATTCATTAATTGTTCTCACTGTCAATAAACCTCTCCTTATTTCCAGGTTGGATCCCTCTTTAACGAGCTTCCACCCATTGGTTCTTGTCCTGCCCTCCTATGCTTTGGAGAATAAGTCAACCTCCTCTTCTCTGTGACAGCCCCTCACACACTGGAAGACGGCTATCATGTCACTCCCAATCCTTCTCTTAGCTAGACTAGACATACTGTATCTAGTTCCCTTAGCCGTTCATTATACAATTTACCCTCCAGACCTCTTACCATCTTTGTTGTTCTTCTCTGCCCTTTCTAGGGCTTAAGATTTTTTTTTTGTATCAATCAAGACCTACCTTGTATGAAGAAAAAGGCCACCAGGAAGCCCCAAAAGGGCACATGAAAAGAGCCGAACCCCATCTGGAAGGGAAAACAAAGAGTGAGGTAACTCAAGCCACTGTTGCCAGTTTTAATGATGTCCTCCCGCTGTGTTGATTTCAAAAGGAGATTGGATAAATTCTAGGAGGATGGGAACTCATACTCCTAGTCTTGCTGGCTGTTTATCACCTCCGGAGTCAAAATTGTTGGACGAGCAGGCACAAAACCAGCCAGGGAAATGATTGAAGCCTGGGAAACAGACCCTTTGTCAGTCAACAGGTGTGCTGATTTACCACCAGCTTATCAAGTACTCAGGAGGTGAGGGCTTGCCCACACAAGCAAACCAGCCAACAACATAATAGCCATCAACACCCCAATCAGCATCTTAAAAGCTACATGCAGCTGTCACCATATAAATACAACACAGAGAACAACACAAGGCACACGCACTGCTAAAGAGAAGTTTCCTGAAGATAGGCTTCAGCATGAGTCTGAAAGCTCAGAAGACAAAACCTCTGGTCCCGGGTACTGATCCAGATTGGATCCTGCAGGATTAACTTGGAACGTTTATATTCACCTTCATTCCTATATCAATAAATTACAGTACCATCCTTAACTGTCCCGCAGCTTGCCATCCTCTTTGTGCTACTAAGTCTTTGTGGGACATAGAATGGTGGCCTGGATAGACTCCTTTCTGTGTTTCCATCGTTATGTTTTTAGATAATGAAAAAGAAATCTAGATGTCCCTGAGGACCCGGTTTTCCTTTCATTTGGCCTTTTGGTAAATTGCAGAAATATAAAGAGCCACACATGAGGAGAACTTCATGAGAACCTTAACAAGTCAATCCCCCACCTGTGATGCCTTGACTGACACTGGTTTAGCTGTCTTTTAAAAAGCCTGTGGTTAGCATAAGTTAGCATCTCAATATTAAAAGCTATGGACCAGCCAGAAGGGTCCCCTCTATGCATCGGTGGGTCCCCCTGAAGTATCCTATAAGCTGCTCTTGGATGGATGCTACTTACAGGTCAGTCTTTGTGTGCTGTCAGGAGAATTGTGAGCTTTTGTTTCTTCTAGGTACAATGCTGGTTCTTTCTGAACTATTTATTTATGAATAGGTTGGGGCGTGGCAAACAGGCAGTACAAGGACAAATATCTACTGAACTCAGAAGCACATCAAGACCATTTTTTATGTGGAAATGCCACGGCTGAGCAGTGATCCAGGCAATGGGAAGTAAATGATGCTGGAAAGGGGAAAACATGCACCAGCAGATCCCAAAGATTTGAGGAAATTCTTCTTGAGAACAAAATAGACATCATAGGAGGAGAGTGTTAGTCTACAGGAAGAAAAGGAGGCTGGTGTGAGGAAGTTGCTCTGGAGAAAAAGTCAATCTCCTCTCTGACAGCCTGTCAAGTATTGGAAGGCAGTTATCATGTCCCACCTCCCAAGCCTTCAAAAACAGGAATCATCTACAACATACAGTGTAAGGACTGTAAGAGCCACTATGTAGGTCAAATGGGGAAGACTAGCAGAACACATCCATGAACACCAACTAGCAGCTCTGGCAATGGGGAAAAACTCACAAGATGTCAAGTCACGTGACATTTGAGTTTGACACCCCTGATCTAATGGTTTCAATACATCTCAGAATGTCTCAACAAACACAGTGGATTTTTCATAATCCCATTCTTTATTTATTTTATTTATTTTATTAAACTTATATACCGCCCTTCTCCCGTAGGACTCAGGGCGATAAAGTAATGATAATGTTATACATTCAGTTGTGTTTGACTCTTGGCAATTGGCAATTTTTCCAAAAGGCAACTGTACTTTCAGGCATTTTTCCCACTGTGAAAACTTTTTGCTTCTCATCCAGCCTAGAAGTAAGGAGAGATTTCCTGGCAGTGAGAAGGAATAATCATTTCATTTTATTTCATTTTATTAAATTTGTATACTGCCCTTCTCCCGAAGGACTCAGGGCGGTGAACAGGGCATATATAAATAGCAAATACAAAAATTAAAAGAGAATTAAACAATTGCCCAGATTAAAAAAAAACAATAACAATATAAAAAGCCCATTAAAAAACCCTAACATCCCCCATCAGGCCAGGCCAGCTTGTTCAAATAAATGGGTCTTCAGACCGCGCCGGAAGGAGTGAAGGTCCGGTGCCATCCGGAGCTCCACCGGCAGTTGGTTCCATAATGCCAGAGCGCCCACAGAGAAGGCCCTCCCCCTGGGGGCCACCAGCCGACATTCTCTGACCGGAGGCACCCTGAGGAGGCCCTCTCTGTGGGAACGCACAGGGCGGATGGAAGTTGACGCCGGCAGCAGGTGGTCCCCGAGGTACCCCGGACCCATGCCATGTAAGGACTTAAAGACCATAACCAAAACCTTGAATCTCGCCCGGAAGACAACTGGTAGCCAATGCAGCTCACGGAGCAAAGGTGTAACATGGGAGTACCGGGAAACACCCAAGACAACTCTCGCGGCCGCATTCTGTACCAGTTGGATCCTCCAAGTGGTCTTCAAGGGGAGCCCCATGTAAAGAGCATTGCAGTAGTCCAGGCGAGAGGCCACGAGCGCATGAGTGACCGTACACAGGGCATCCCGGTCCAGATAGGGCCGCAACTGGCGCACCAGGCGAACCTGGGCGAAAGCCCCCCTAGTCACGGCTACTATATGGTCTTCCAGGGTAAGCCGTGAATCTAGGAGGACTCCCAAGTTGTGAGCCCTATCCACGGGGGGTAAAAACTCACCCCCCCCATAGAAAGAGGTGGAATATTTTGAATGTCCCGGGATGCCGGAATGCACAGCCACTCAGTCTTGTCAGGGTTGAGCTGAAATCAGTGAAATAGCTTGCCTCCCAGAGTTGTAGGTGCTCCGCCACTGGAGGTTTTCAAGAAAAGATTGGACAACCATTTGGCCAGGATGGTATAAAGACCCTGCCTTGCTCAGGAGGGTTCGACTAGGACCTCCACGGTCCCTTCCAGCCCTGGGCTGTCAGAACCACATTTCCACCAGACGTCTTTAAAAAGGGCTACAAAGAGAAAAGACCTGTTTGTTCCTTGCTCAATCTTGGGTGTTTCTCAAATCATCTTTATGATACTGCATCAGCCTTTGAACTGGGATCATCCCAAGGCATTGGGCTTGGGGCTCCCAGCATTCCTAGAGGATGGGAATTAAGGGAGCTGCACTCCCAATGCACATCACGAGCATCTGGTTAGGACAGACTGTCCCAAATCACAGCAGTGTCTTCTCTTCAGGTCATTGCTGATCAATTGACCAAGAATATCAGGCATTCTATCTATGACTTGTCTTCCTTGTTCCGTAGTTTTATTTCAGGAGGAAATATTTCCATGATTCGGCAGGCAGAAGGAAGCCTCTCATCTTTTGACTATGACATGAATTTCCTGAAGAAATTAGTTTCATTTGAATGAACTTCATGTCTTCACTATCTCTACTGCTCAGATGCTTTTGTCTCACTTTGGAAGGGCATTTTTGATCACTGCTTGTCAAGCCGTTTCTTTAACAGAATCACAGAGTTGGAAGGGACCTTGGAGGTCTTCTAGTCCAACCCCCTGTTCAAGCAGGAAACCCTATTCCATTTCAGACAAGTGGTTGTCCAGTCTCTTCTTGAAAACTTCCCGTGATGGAGCACCCAGAACTTCTGAAAGCAGTCCACTCCACTGATTAATTGCTCTCACTGTCAGGAAATTTCCCTTTATTTCTAGGCTGGTTCTTTCCTTGATTGGTTTCCATCCATTGCTTCTTGTTCTGTCTTCAGGTGCTTAGGAGAATAGGTTGAACCCTCTATATATTTTTATGCATACTTGATGTTCCTAACTGAGTTATGTTCTTTGGTATACACGTACCTAGATATTTAATGGAGCGTAGCTAGAAACAATGGCCCCTTCTCAATGTTCTGGCATTTCATTTCAGGAAGAAACATCTCCTTCCCTTGGAGGACATCATAGTTAAATGAGATTTCAGGTACATAAAACTAAACTCAGCAACCCACAACAAATCTAGTAGAACGTGGATTGATTTCAGCCCAGGCTGTAATTTTCAATCATCTTGAGGATAGCTCAAGAAACAATGGTTGGAAACTGACCAAAGAGAGAAGCTGGAACACTGGAAGTTTTTAAGAAGAGACTGGACAGTCCTTTGTCTGAAATGGTATAGGGTTTCCTGCCTGAGCAGGGGGTTGGACTAGATGACCTCCAAGGTCCCTTCCAACAACTACTACTACTACTACTACTACTACTACTACTACTACTACTACTACTTATTATTATTATTATTATTATTATTATTATTATTATTATTATCATCATCATCATCATCATCATCAACCTAGAATTAAGGAGAAACCTCTCTCTCTCTCTCTCTCTCTCTCTCTCTCTCTCTCTCTCTCTCTCTCTCTCTCTCTCTCTCTCTCTCTCTCTTAGAATACATCTAACTGTAGAAAACTCACATTTTTTAAAGAATATATAGAAAGGACTCGAGCATCCTGCCAAATTGCACTAACAATCACCAAGGGATCCACAGCAGTCATGGGACATGACTCAGGTTTTTAAAGGTTTGTGGATCATCATCAGGGTGGGTCTGATTCCAAAGGGGAGGTTCTATGGGGATGGGACTCTTCTCATGAATGTGTTTCTCCCCTTAAAGGGCATTTCATTCTTGGAAATGGATGAAGGAAACATCATCTTGGTTTCCTAAAATGAGAATCACAGAATTGTGAAGTTGGAAAGTAATCCCAAAAGATAATTCAGTCCAACCCTCTCAATGTCCATGAAAACCCATTCAACCATCTGAATAGTGACCAACCAGCCTCTTTTGAAAAAAGGGACCCATGGAAAGATGACTCTACTGCTGTGCAGATCTTATCTTAAGGAAGTTTTCTCTTACAGAAGTGAAATCTCTGAAGCCACAACTTGTACCCATTATTCATGATCCGCTAATTTGTGATCATCTCACAAACAATACCTTATATGTAACCAGACAGGAATATCTCCCGTTGGTTGTCTTCTGGCTTCAGTGGGTAGCACAAAGTAGTCCTGCAGTGATCCATTTGTTCTAGTTAATGTCCATCAAGAGCTGCTTTGTCTCAGAAGCTCTTTCCTGGAAAAAAAAGCCACTAATTCAGACAAGTCTAACAGTAGAATGCAAAGAGGAGCTAAAGAGCTTGATGAGGATGAAAGTGCAAAAGTTGGCTTGAAACTCAGTTTTGAAAAAAAAGTGTAAGATCATGGCATCTGTTCCAATCACTTCCTGGCAAATAGGAGAAGAAATGGAAGCAATGACAGATTTTATTTTCTTAGGCTCCAAGATCACCACAGACAGCGACTGCAGCTATGAGTTTAAGAGATGCTTGTGCCTAGGGAGGAAAGCTATGACAAATCTAGGCAGCATGTTAAAAAGTGGAGACATCCCCTTGCCGACAATGGTTCATATTGGCAAAGCTATGGTTTTCCCAGGAGTCATGTATGACTCTGAGAGTTGGACCATAAGGAAGGCTGAATACCAAAGAATTGATGCTTTTGTGGTGCAGTGGATAGGCTGACTCTGTAAACTGCTTAGAGAGGGCTGAAAAGCCCAGTGAAGCAGTATATAAGTAAGTTTTATTGCTATTGCTTTCAGGTTGTGGTGTAGGAGAAGACTTTTGAAAGTCCCTTGGACTGCAAGGAGCTACAATCAGTCAATCTTAAAGGAAATCAACTGACTATTCTTTGGAAGGACAGATGATGACGCTGAAGCTCAAATACTTTGGCCACCAAATGAGAAGAGAAGACTCCTTGGAGAAGACCCTGATGGTGGGAAGGATTGAAGACAAATACAGAAGGGGACGGCAGAGGAGGAGATGGTTAGATAGTGCCATGGCAGTGAACAAGGAAACTCTGGGATACAGTGGGTGATGGAGGCCTGACATGCTGTGGTCCATGGGGTCATGAAGAGTCAGACACAACTGAGCAACTGCTCAGACAAGAGGGGACATGTTGGCTTGGCCAAGTCTGAGAAGGCCACCTAGAGACTGCAACCCACAGAACTGAATGTTGAAAAGGTCTAGCCAGAAAAAAAGATGTTATTTTTCTTACACATCTGTTGATTATTTATTTATTTATTATTTAGCGTTTGATGAGAACATGACAAAAGAGAAGTAAAACATATACACATAATCCAAACTGATGTTATGGCTGCAGCTGCACTCATGCTTGTAGCTTTGATTGCCATGTTGGAAAAAAGACAGAACAGAGCTGGGAAAAGTGCAGAAAAGATCATCCAGAAACATCAAGCGTCTATAGCAGACATATCAAACACAAGGCCCGGGGGCCAGATCCGGCCCACGAAGTGATTTCATGCGGCCCGCAAAGCCATCCTGGCAACAGGGAGGGAACGGCCCCCACTGCCTTGGCCCTGGCCCAGAGACCCTCCTTCTGCCAGAGACCCTCAGATCTGTCCCACTCCCGCCCAGGCCCCCATAGGCACCTTTGATGCGAACGATGTAGAGCTGGCCACGCCCACCCAGTAGGCCATACGCACTCTAGCCATGCCCACCCAGTAGGCCACGCCCACCCTGGCCATACCCACCCGGCCCCCTGAAGGCAACCGCAATGCTGATGCGGCCCTCAATGAAATTGAGTTTGACACCCCTGGTCTATAGTACTGCCCCAGACAAACCTAGTATGCAATCTGGGGGTGAGGAATAGGTGGCTAGGAGGGCTTTTGCTCAATTCTATTTGGTGCACCAGCTGCACTTTTTCCTGGATCTGCTATCATGTCATCCCTAGTCCTTCTCTTCGTTAGACTTGACATACCGAGTTCCTGCAACTGTTCTTCGTATGTTTTGCATCCAGTCCCCTTATCATCTGTGTTGCTTTTCTCTGCACTCTTTCCAGAGTCTCAACACCTTTTTTGTATCATGGTGACCAAACTGGATGCAGTATTCCAAGTATGGCCTTACCACTGCAGAATAAAGCATTATTAACACTTCCTGTGATCCTGATTCTATCCCTCTGTTAATGTAGCCTAGCACTGTGTTGGCTTTTTTGGCAGCTGCAGCACACAGCTGGCTCATAAGTGTCCACTAGGACTCCAAGATCCCTCTCACAGTTACTACTCTTGAGCCAGGTACCACCTACTCTATACCTCTGCATTTGGTTTTTCTTGCCTATATGTAGAACCTTACTTTTTTCACTATTGAATTTCACTTTGTTAGATAGGGCTCAGTGTTCAAGTCTGTCAAGAACCTTCCTGTATCTCAAAGCCTATCTTCTGGAGTGTTGGCTATTCCTGCCAGCTTCTTGATGTTGTCTGCAACTTTGATGAGTTCACCTTCTATCTCCTCATCTGAATCATTTATGAAAATATTGAAGAGTCCTGAGTCTTAGAACCTTGTCGTGCCCCACCGCTCACTTCCCTCCAGGTAGATTCAGTTCCATTGAGCAATACACGTTGAGTGGGGTTGACCAGTCAGTTTCAAATCCATCTGGTAGTAATGGTGTCTATCCCACATTTTTCTATTTTACCCAGAAGAAGGATGTAGTCTATTTCAGAGGTTGCCAACCTTTTGGGCACCAGGGACCGGTTCCGTGGAGAGAGTTTTTTTCATGGACCAGAGGGGGTTTTGCATTCTCCCTGCATCCTGCAGATGGGGCTTCACTTGTTTGCACGGACCGGTTTCTGGCATGCCACGGACCGTTACCGGTCCATGGACCAGGGGTTGGGCACCTCTGGTCTATTTGATCAGATGCCTTCCTGAAATCCAAGTATACAATGTTCTCAGCATTTTGCTGGTCCACTAATTTAGTCACTTTGTCAAGCGTGCAATATGGTTTGTCTGGCATGATCTTTTTTTTTGCAAACCCATGTGTGCTTCTAGTAATAGCTTTGCTTGTTTTTAGGTGTTCGCAGATCCGTTGCTTATCTTTTCTAGGATCTTCCTAGGTATTGATGTCAAGCTGATTGATCCATAGTTTCCTGGATCCTTTTTTTTTTCTTTTTGAAAATTGGAACCATTACAGTGGATATACCTCCCCACCCCACCCATGTGATTGCTGTGCTGCCACCACGTGGCCATGTGGAGAAATCACAATGTGGGCAGTCATACCCTCCTACCCTATGATGTATTTCCTCTTCCCTCCCCTTTCTGGGATGGACTTCCTCCTCCTTTGTCCCTAGAGAGTCCATTCCCTTTTAGCCTGAAGACATGGGATTGTTTGGTAGCCAGCTGACTTTGATGGACATTTGCAACAGCCCACAATCATATGACCACCATTTTTGGCATATTTTTTTTGTTACCTTCTGGCATTTGCTTCCAGTTTCTGGCAAAACATGCTGGCTGGGAAAGTCTGGCAGTTGAAGTCCACTTGCTTAAAGTTTATCATGCTGAGAAATACTGAATCAGAGGCCATTTCTGCCTCCTGCTTGTAACTTGTGTGTCCCTTGTACTAAGCCCCAACCTTCTGAAGAATAGATTCCCCCCCTTCTACCAAAGGACAACTAACTCCCCTCAGAACCATGTCTGGGATTGTTTTCTTTGAGGAAAAGACCAAGCCAGATCCCTAAGATGTCCACCTGCTTGGTACACCTTCCCTAAAGAGACAAACCCGGAGTCACAAGTGTTATTTGGAAAGGTGTTTTTATTCATTGGTATCACAGCCAACAGAAAAGTCGATCAGATATACAACGGAGCTGCAGGACTGGACTGGGCCAAACTGGAGCTCCTGGTCTACCAGGGAAAGGAAAAGCTAGCATTCAGGTCAGTGCCATTTGCCCATGAAAGAACAGCTGCAATGCTTTAGGGTCACATTTCACACAGATAGTTGAACGGAAGGGAGCAATTTTCAGCATACCACTTCAGGGCACCTAGAAGAAGAAGAAGAGAGAGGGGGTGGTCTCAGACTTTCCTAATTGTTCCTTCCTACTCTCTTCCCAAATAGTGGAGACACAGCTTTCACACACACACACACACACACACACACAGAGGAATGCATTTATTCAAGGAGTGGTCTTCTTGCTTGCGTACTTGTTCTGGCCAAGCTTATGACTGGCCCTGCTTGAATGTCAGGGACAACCCCTTTTTATAGTCAACAGGCTGGAAAAAACCCAACCAAACTTATTTACAAAGAAATCAAAAGTTCAAACAAGAGTTAAACAGGAGTAACAGACCAGGACTCTAGCAGAAGATCTTCAAACAGTTGCCTTCAGCAACCAGCACCTCCCACACCTTCCCCTTTTATCAGCAGTCCCAAGGCGTGGCTTCTCATTGCCTTCTTCTCCTCTCATTGAGTTGCCTCATTGCCTTTCTCTGTTCTACTCTGCTGGATTGCCTCCTGCTCCTAGCGTCCCTGAATAGATCCAGCTGTGAATCATCTATGTCCAATACCTTGTGCTCAAACGGCTGAGTCTGATGAGGAACATGACGGGAGGGGCCAGGCTGAGAGTCCTGCAGTGCATCAGGGCCTCCATCTGACACCAAAGGCTCTCCAAACCCCTCCTCCTCCTCCTCTTCAGAATCATCAGACTCAGCTGCCAGTATCACAGGCTGATGCTGAATCACAACAGTACTATGAGAAGTCAGCCCCCCTCCCCCCGAGAAGGAAATATTAAAAGGTCAAAAAAATTTCCTCAAAAGATCTTAAAGAGGCAGGAAAGCATGTCCAGTTGTTTTTTAATAGCCCCAAGTCTCCCTCCCTCAAGCAGAAACCAGCTCTGTAGAAATGCAGATGTAAATCGAGGAAGGCAGCTAGAAGCTTAGGAAGGAAAAGACACCTGAAATCTACATACCCCACCCAAACTCTAAAACAGGACATAAGATTAACTCACAGATGCAAAAGGGACACAGGTCAAAATACATGACACAGGAAATACAAAGCCTCAAACAGGAATAGGAAATAACCTCCAAACAAAAGGCTCAAGAAGGTATAAAAACCCACTTCCTACATGTGCTCAGCCCTTTTTCCTCCTTTTTCTGCCAGAGCCAGATTTCTGTCTGGGTCTCCTCTTCAATAAACTGCAACCTTGTTTCTAAACTAAAGCAGTCGCCATGTTTATTCCCACCTTGGACTGAACCACGATGAAGACTTTTCTTCCAACAGTACAAAGCCCGATCCAGAATCGAAGCCGGCTGCAACGTTTATTGCATTTTTTAAGAAGAGGGGGAGTGAGTTGGACACCTCTTTTCCTCTCTAGTTGATTATAAAAAGATGTGGAAGATTTGTTCTGCCTCCAGCTCCTCTGGCATTCTGAGGTTTTGCCATATTTTCCGACTGATTCCTTAAGGGTGGGCTCTTTTAATCTTTGTGGTTAAGCACCGCAGGATGAAGTGACTGGGAGTCAAAGTTGGAGAGCTTCACTGGAGCTTACCTCACCTCACCCTGTCTGCTACAGGATCAAACCTCTGCTCCCCCAGTTTCCCCAGCATCAACATCAAAGTACGGAGATATCCTGCTTGCTGACATCTGCAGGACTTTCACCCACAGTTCAGGCACAGCCTGAAGGTAGATTCCTTCTGGACTTGGTGTTTGCTCTGAAGGCTGCCATGAGTTCCAGCCAAGACAAGCCAAACCAAGACTACTTTAGAACAGAATAGAGCTGGAAAAAACCTTGGAGGCCTTCTAGTCCAGCCCCCTGCTCAAGCAGGAGAACCTATATCATTTCAGATAAATGACCATCTAGTCTCTTCTTAAAAACCTTCATTGATGAAGCACCCACAAAGTCTGAAGGCAAGTCCTTCCACCAGTTAATTGTCCTCACTGTCAGGAAGTTTCTCCTTAATTCCAAGTTGCTTCTCTCCTTGACCAGTTTCCAACCATTGTTTCTTGTCGTGCCCTCTGGTGCTTTGGAGAATAACGTGACCCCCCTCTTCTTTGTGGCAGCCCCTCAAATATTGGAATACTGCTATCACGTCTCCCCTATTTCTTGTCTTTAGACTAGCCATACCCAAGTCCCGCAGCCATTCTTCGTTATGTTTTAGTCTCCAGGCCTTGGATCATCTTAATTGCTCTTCTCTGCACTTTTTCCAAACTCTCAGTATGGTGACCAAAATTGGCTGCAGTATTCCAGGTGTGGCCTCACTAGGGCTTTATAAAGCGGTACTAATACCTCGCGCGATCTTGATTCTATGTCTCTGTTTATGCAACCCAGAATTGTATTAGCTTTTTTGGCTGCTGCTGCACACAGCGGGCTCATAAGACAAGCCGTGCCATGGCAAGCCATGTTATGCTCCCAGCCTCACAGCTCTCCTTTTCCTCACCCATCCCAACCCAGTCAGGAAATCCTGGAATGAGACACATCTGGACGAAATGCACAGACGCCTTAGCAAAAAGCAGGTATTTGTCTTTTCCGAGGATGGAAGAGATCTCTTGATTAAGGAAATGGAAAGAGTATCCTTTTCCTGCACTGGAAGTAGATCTTGTTGGGCAGTGATTGTGTACACAATGCATTTGGGACCCTCAGAGGACAGGAGGGTATGGTCAACTTCAGGCTGTGTTTTGATAAGAGACTATCCTTAAGCATACTAAGAGATTTGATAACAAGAGGCCGAAAACTAAGCACATCTTAACTAGACACTTGCCAAATTCATCCTAGAGATGGACAGACTTGGGTTAGCCTTCTTGGCCAAATAACAGAATAACAGATTTGGAAGGGACCTTCCAGCCCAACCCCTGCTCAAGGAAGAAACCCTATACCATTCCAGATAAATGGCTAGCCAATCTTTTCTTGAAAACCTCCAGTGATGGAGCGCTCACAACCTCCAGAGGCAAGTCCTTCCACTGGTTAATTGTTCTCAAAATCAGGAAGGTTCTCCTTAATTCCAGGTTGCTTCTCTCCTTGAATAGTTTCCATCCATTGCTTCTTTCCCTGCCTTGTCCTTGTGCTTTGGAGAATAGGTTGATCCCCGAAAGAGGGAGAAAATGCTCCCAATATTTCTCAAGGTTAGGATTCCCCTTTAGCTCAGAGAATTCCCCTGATGTGGAAGATGAGAGTTTCCTCCAGAGTTCTTCCTTGGGACAGAAGATGGGAGAAGAAGAGGCAATGGGGACCAAAACATTGACTGTAACTCTTAGCTACTTGGACTCTAAAGATGCCTTCCAGCTTGGACAAAAATCATGGTTTTTTCTCTTCTCTTTGGAGAAATGCCATCAGACTGAATGAGAGCAGAGAGGAAAAATGTGAGGAAAAAGGTTTTCCCCTCTGGCCCCGGGGCAACACTTAGAAGGGATCTTGATAGGTTCTCATCCCACTCCAAAATCAAGCACCATCCCACACAATTCCCTCTTAAAATGGCCGCCTATGAATCATCCCATCGACTCCTGCAGCCCTCCAAATATATAGATTTGCTTCAGGACCAGAGAATGGCAAGGAATTCTGGGAGGAGGGCATGACCACATGTCTGTAAGACCCAAGCTCTTTCACTTCTTGGAAAGGTGGCCTCACCTGCAAAGTAGGCCATCACCACGCAATTTTTGTTCGGATCACAATTGTCACCTGTTTTGTTCCAGTTTGTGTATTTTGATGGAGACAGATCTGTCCATCGCCAATGTCGATGCTGCAGAGAACAAAGGTGGTGGAGGGAAAATTGCTATGCCTTCAGCTGCATTCCTGGCCCTCCACATCAGGGAGTGCTTGGGAAGCTTCTGGGATCAAAAGCAGCTTTCGTGGAGACTCCTCCCCAAGATGGCTGCTGCTGGGTAGGAAGAATTTCTGCTGCCCATGATCTGCTGTTTTTGCTGCCAAAGCTGCTTCTCTGGCAGCCTTGCTCCCTGGAATCGGTTGGGGGCACTTAGGAATGATATAAGATAACTTTTGGATGGTTGTGGACCCACTCGGAAGGGGTAACCTTAAAGATTGCAGGTCCCTATGGGAACAGCTGGAAAGTCATTTTTTACATCCGTTGCTTCTTGTCTTGCCTTTTGGGAGCTTCGGAAATTGAGTTGAAACCCCCCCCCCACCTCTTCTTTGTGGCAGCCCTTCAAGTATTAGAAGACTGCTATCATGTCACCCCTAGTCGGGTCTGGATGGGGAGGAACAGACTTCAACTCAACCCCGACAAGACTGAGTGGCTTTGCATACCTTCATCCCGGGTTTATTCGGACATTCCACCTCTTGCTATGGGGGGTGAACTATTACCCCCCGTAGATAGGGCTCGCAACTTGGGAGTCCTCCTAGATTCACGGCTCACCTTGGAAGACCATGTAGGAGCTGTGATTAGGGGGGCTTTCCCCCAGGTTCGCCTGGTGCGCCAGTTGCGGCCCTATCTAAGCCGGGATGATTTATGCACGGTCACTCATGCGCTCGTGGCCTCTCGTCTGGACTACTGCAACGCTCTCTACATGGGGCTTCCCTTGAGGACCACCCGGAAGCTCCAACTGGTACAGAATGCAGCCGCGAGAGTTGTGTTGGGAGTCTCCCGATACTCCCACGTTACACCTTTGCTCCGTGAGCTGCATTGGTTACCAGTTGCCTTCCGGGTGAGATTCAAGGTACTAGTAATGGTGTTCAAAGCTCTCCATGGCATGGGGCCGGAGTACCTCAGGGAACATCTGCTGCCGGCATCAAGCTCCCTGCGCCCTGTGCGTTCCCACAGAGAGGGCCTCCTCAGGGTGCCACCGATCAGAGAATGTCGATTGGTGGCCCCCAGGGGGAGATCCTTCTCTGTGGGCGCTCCGGAGCTGTGGAATCAGTTACCGGTAGAGCTCCGGATGGCGCCCGATCTTCGCTCCTTTCGTCGCGATCTCAAGACATTTTTGTTTGTACAAGCCGGCCTAGCCTGATGGGGATTGGTGGGTTTTTTTATTTTTTGTATTCTTAATTTTATCTTTGGGGTTTTATAATTGAATAGTAATTGTTTTAAATTTGGGCAATTATTTAATTGCTTTTTAATGTTTGTATTTTGTATTCTACTTTTGCCCTGTGAACCACCCTGAGTCCTCAGGGAGAAGGGCGGTATAGAAATATTATTAAATTAAATTAAATTAAAAATTAGTCCTTCTTTGCTCTAGACTAAGCAACCCCCTGACCCCATGCTGACCCCATACTGGGCACAGCCCACCATGACAGCCCCTACTCACCCTCGTTCCTTCTTGGTGGTATAGTCCAATCCAAATGGGCTGTGACATATGAAGAGGAAGAAGCCACTCGCTTATTTTGTGCATCTCTTCTTCATCTTTGATAGAGGCGAGGTGGCTTTTACTGTTGAAATATTTGCAGTCCACCTGCAGGAGACCAAAAACCAGGAGAGGATTTCACCCTGAAGAACTGAGGGATGGGTTAGATTCCTCATCACTATCCAGGCTTCATTGGGCTTCATCAATACCCACCAACTGTCTTGGCCACACTTCACACCAACATCTAGAGCAGGGGCCTTCAAACTTGGCCCTTTTGTGACTTGTGGACTTCAACTCCCAGAATTCCTCAGCCAGCCACACTGGCTGAGGAATTTTGGGAGTTGAAGTCCACAAGTCATAAAAGGGCCAAGATTGCAGACCCCTGATCTAGACAGTGCTTCCCAGCTTTGAAAACTTTCACAGGTGTGGGCTTCAACCCTGCTGGCTGAGGGAACTTTGAACTTGAAACTGGATTATGTGGTTCTCAGAGGCACCAGCCGGTTATGGCCAAGTCACGATGTTGGCGCCAACAATGTTTTTTTTTTGTTTTTAATGTCAGGCACGCATGCCATAAATAGGTAGAGTTTTGATTGTGGTTGCTATCTTGACTATACCTTTTGACTATATCCTAGAGACATCCCCGGTAGATTTCCTGGGTCTCTTTCAATTGGGCAGGTCAATCAAAGCCACCCGTCACTGGCTTAATGGACAGAAAGAGTCAGGTAACTTGGAGCTTGGCCTTCCAACCACTCATGATTGTCACTTACCTCTGCTTGAAGCCAAGGTAGAAAGTCTTGAAAGAATTTATAGCAATTGGTTTCATAGGCCAACCAGTCGTCGGGGCAACTGGACATATATGCTGCAAAGAATGGAACAATTCAAGATGGATGGAACTTCCCGAAAGATTTCAAGATTTCCCCCTCCCTTCTACCACTGATGAGGTTCCCTAGACGGGTCGTGAAAGGTCTACAAGAAAACAAGCAAGCTCAGAGAGCAGCCAAGGATCCCTTCACGTCAACCCTGAGCGACAAATATTCTCCTTCATTGGTACTTCCAAAATAAGTAACCAGGAAAATGTTCCTGGAGAGCAGAGAGCCTGTCATTATCTCTGATTGAAAACCTCCATCTGAAAATCAGGTGTCCAACACAACAAGATCTCAGAAGCTGGAGGAGGTCCTTTTCTCTCCTGAGGTTCTGCCAAGCCAGCCGCTTCCACTGTGGAGCTGTGCTTCCAGACATTTAAGCTCAAGTTGGTAACTTGCTTTCTGTGAAAATGAAATGATAGAGGGCAGAGGTCCCCAACCTATGGGCTGCAGCCCACTACCGGGCCATGGCCTTTTGGCCACGGGGCCGTGTAAGTGGCTGGCCAGTGTGTGCGTGCATGTGCATGTGCTCGTCCCCACTTGTGCCGGCACTAGCTGAGCCACAAGCCTCTCGCTGGCACTAGAAAGGTTGGGGACCCCTCATACAGGCACTCCTGCTTAAGCAAGAGACTCCTGCTTGATCAGAGGGCTGGACTAGAAGACCTCCAAGGTCCCTTCCATCTCTATTCTGATTATTAAAAGGTGACTTCATTTTCAGAAAGCTGCTTACCGCGTGAGGACGACCTTCTCTTTCTGTTGCCATAACATACCTTGCAAAACGAAGGAGAAAATCAGAAGGGCCAAGAAGCAGCCATGGAAGAAGGAGACCAGTCCCATCTGAGGAGAAACTACAAAGAAGAGGCTTGGGAGAAGGAAAGGTAAAGAAGGACCAAGCTTGGGCCAAGGATGTGGCTGCAGGATTCGAGCCAAGATGCAAATGTGATAGCCCTCCAAAGACAACCATCTCTAGATCTTCTCATGAGAGAAGGAACCAAATGATTCCCATTCTGAATCTTTTTTTTGGGGGGGGGGAAATAATCCTTACCAGAACGGGTAAGGCTCAACGTAAAACCATTCCTTTATCAACTCTTCAAATTCACAATAGAGCTGAAAACAGTGTCTTATGACTGGCCCTCAGACTTAACAACGGACACAGCATCCCCGTGGTCATGTGATCAACATTCAGGCACATGACCACCAGCATGTCTTTATATGGGCTCCTGGATCAAAAACAGGCACTGAGAGAGGGACCTTGGAGTCCTAGTGGACGATCTCTTGACCATGAGCCAGCCGTGTACGGCGGCGGCCAGAAAAGCTAATACAATCCTGGGTTGCATAAACAGAGGCATAGAATCAAGATCACGCGAAGTATTAGTACCGCTTTATAAAACCCTAGAGAGGCCACACCTGGAATGCTGCAGCCAATTTTGGTCCCCACATCACAAAAAAGATGTCGAAGAGCGACAAGGATGATCCAAGGCCTGGAGACTAAAACATACGAAGAACGGCTGCAGGACTTGGGTTTGGCTAGTCTAAAGAAAAGAAGAAACAGGGATGACATGATAGCAGTCTTCCAGTATTTGAGGGGATGCCACAAAGAAGAGGGGGTCAAACTATTCTCCAAGGTACCAGAAGGGAGGATGAGAAACAATGGTTGGAAACTGGTCAAGGAGAGAAGCAACGTGGAATTAAGGAGAAACTTCCTGACAGTGAGGACAATCAACCAGTGGTACAGCTCACCACCAGAAATTGTGGGTGCTCCGTCACTGGAGGTTTTTAAGAAGAGGCTGGACAGTCACTTGTCTGAGATGGTGTAAGTTCTCCTGCGTGAGCAGGGGGCTGGACTAGAAGACCTCCAAGGTCCCTTCCAGCTCTATTCTATTCTATAGAGGTTGCAGCCTCCTGGCTTCACGTGAGCGCCGTTTGTGATCTTCCCAGCTGGCTTCTGACCAGCAAAGTTGATGGGGGAAGAGGGATTCGCTAAATGGCTGTGTGATTCACTTAATGACTTAAGCAGTGATTTGCTTAACGACCGCCTCGCTTAGCAATGGACATTCTGGTCTCCATTATGATTGTCAGGTGAGGACTACCTGTACTTTGGTCTTGGTCTTTCTTACTTTCTTAAGTGAATCTGGCTTCCCCAGAAGGTCGTGAAAGGGGATTACGTGATTTCCCCGGGGCGCTGCAACTGTCATAAATACGAGTCAGTTGCCAAGCATCTGAATTTTGACCACGTGACCCTGGGGATGCTGCAAAGGTCGCAAGTGTGAAAAATGGTCATAAGTCACTTTTTTCAGTGCCGTTGTAACTTCAAACGGTCAGTAAATGAACTGTTCTAAGTTTGAGAACTAGCTGTATCTCGTTTTTCCTTCAACAACAAAAGTTCAGCCTGTTTATTTCATCTTTCCAAAGGGAGATTCATGCAATAATTCTGCAATAATTCCAGCCAGCTTCTGCCCCATTTATAAGTCAGCTGGTCAGGATGGTGTGTGTGTGTGTGTGGTGTGTAGAATGGCCCACAACTCTCTTTGCTAGGAAAGACTTTCTGAAGACAGGAGAAAGGTGATGCATCAGGATGCTGCAAGAGAGAAAAGCAGGTGCATGGGAAATTTAAAATTAGATCTTAGTGCAGACCAGTGTGCGCACGTGTAAGTGGTATGTGTGTGTGTGTGTGTGTGTGTGTTTGTCTAAGCAGGGAATAAATTTTCCCAGAATTGCAAGGGAGCCTTCAGATTCTTGTTATCCTTGAGGGTTAATCTTTCTCCTTACATCAACAAACTTGGGTGGGGAAATAAACACTAATCCACAGCTGGATGGGTTTGCCCAACTCCTAAATCTGGCTTAAGAAAACCCGTGAGCTGTAGTCACAGATGATTGCATCTATGGTCCGAACTAATAAACAAACATGATTTGACATGGAAACATGGTTCACACAACTGGGAAGGCAGAAGAGCTGACCATCCTTCCCCTAACCATTTTGACTCAAACTGGCCCAGATCTCTTTGGATAACTTGTGTGATAGTGTTGTGATGCATGCGAAACCTTTGTGGCTTGCACCCAATGCCGATGTATTTGCATAATGAAATCATCATGCATATGACATCATTCCCCCCACCCCAAAAAATCCCAATCATGCTGGACATTAAATGGCTAATGTTATTTTTCCCTAACATTTGCGATTAATTCCTTCCTTTACTCTCTTTCTTTCTTTCTTTCTTTCTTTCTTTCTTTCTTTCTTTCTTTCTTTCTTTCTCTTCTTTTTCTTTATCTCTTTTCCTTCTCTTTTCCTTTTCTTTCTTTCCTTCCTTCCTTCCTTTTCTCTCTTTTAAAGAAAAAAACGTGGTAAACAATGAGAGGCAAAACATCATTTTCCCTTCTTTTCATGCACCAGATATTTTAATTCTGTACATCCCTCTGATTTTTTTTTCTTTTTCTCCTCTGCACTCCAGTTTTATAAACCCTCATCTAAGTTTTGCAGGATAAGAGGAAACCTCTGCTGAATTTCTTTCTACTCACCCTTTTTGCCCTTTTTTTCTTTAAAAGGTTATCATCTCTTTCTTTTGGATGTTCTTGATGTTAGTTTGGGGGGGGGTCAGGAGACGTTCAAATAGTCCCCCCAATTCCACTCCTGAACTGAGTGTCCACTGGATGAAACTGTGGCTTTAATGAATTGGGGAAAGGCGCAGCCAGCCTCAAATACATTAGATTGTTTGTACCACAACAAAGGAAGAACGTTTCTAATTTCATTAATTGCTGGATGTCCATTTTATTACAGGAACATTTGGGTGTCTATTAACCAGAATGGCTGCCTTAGTAGGAAATTTCTGCATTCCCCAGCAGGCATAAACAGATGATTAATTTTGGTTTCCCCAAAGGTTATAAACCATATTAAGTGGTTTAACGCTTCAATGGGTTGACATAAAACTTCATATTAACTTAGCCTCACTTCCTTGGGATAACAGGCATCAGGAAATGGACGGTGTATTCTTCTATTTATTTTTAATTCTGACGCTCAACGGACTTCAAATAATCCTCTACTTATGACCTCAATTGAGCCCAAAGTTTATCCTGCTAAGCAAGACAGTTGCCTCCGTTTTATGGCCTTTCTTGCCACGGGGGTTATAGGAATCACTGCTGTGGTTGTTTAAGTTAGTAATGTGGTTATTAAGAGACTCTGATTTCCTCATTGACTTTGATTGTCAGATGGTCACAAAAGGGGATCCTGGTACTCTGCAACTGTCATAAATACGAGTCAGTTGCCAAGCAGTCTGAATTTTGATCCCATGACCCTGGGGAAGCTGCAGTGGTCATAAGTGTGAAAAAGTGGTTGTATGTCAGTGATTTCAGTGTCCTGGTACCTTCAAATGGTCACTAAATGAACAGTTGTAAGTTGAGAACTACCTGTAGTTGAACCGATTTGGCTATCTGTACAGAAGCAAAAATCTTGATTAGGTCCCCTTCCAAATTCTCTTAATTTGACCTCTTGCATTTAATACTTCTCCAGACCAGGAGTCTGATAATGAAACGGTCTTGGTTGGCCATGTTTCCTAATTAAGTCATTCCCTAATGACGATGCCAGAAATTTCCCTGCCATCAGATGGTTCAAAAGCAACTTTCAAGTAGCTGTCAAATCTTAATGGGACTTGTAAGTATTTGGAAGCGGGGTCCATCCTAATTTGAACAGTGACCACTTTTTACTGTTATCAGAAGCAACATAGCCGTGCCAGGGGTGGCCAAATCAATCAATATATAATACCGACTCCTTTGAATCGGAATCAGAATCAAATGGGAAGTCAGGAAAGTTTGAAGAAAGATCAATGTTGAAAGGGACCTTGGAGTCCTAGTGGATGATCGCTTGACTATGAGCCCGCCATGTGCAGCAGCAGCCAAAAAAGCTAATACAATCCTGGGTTGCATAAGCAGAGGCATAGAATCAAGATCACATGAAGTATTCATACCGCTTTATAAAGCCCTAGTGAGGCCACACCTGGAATACTGGAGCCAATTTTGGTCACCATATCACAAAAAATATGTTGAGAATTTGGGGAAAAAATTCAGAGAAGAGCAACTAAGATGATCCAAGGCCTGGAGTCTAAAACATATGAAGAACGGCTGCAGGACTTGGGTTTGGCTAGTCTAAAGAAAAGAAGAAATAGGGGAGACATGATAGCAGTATTACGGTATTTGAGGGACTGCCCCAAAGAAGAGGGGCTCAAATTATTCTCCAAAGCACCAGAGGGCAGGACGAGAAACAATGGTTGGAAACTGACCAAAGAGAGAAGCAACCTGGAATTAAGGAGAAACCTCCTGACAGTGAGGACAATCAACAAGTGGAACAGAAGTTGCCTTCAGAAATCGTGGGCGCTCTGTCAGTGGAGGTTTTTAAGAAGAGACTGGACAGCCACTTGTCTGAGATGGCATAGGTTTTCCTGCTTGTTTCATCCTGAAGAAGCTTCTTGGATGAGACGCGGAATGCCTTCAAGAAAGAGAAACAAGAAAGTCCAGTTGCCTTTTGGAAAAGCATCTTTGGGAGGTCAAAGGAAGGTTCTGCATTGCTCGTGGAGGGCAGCCACAATTCCGATGCCGCTGCTGTTTGACTGCTTTCTGTTCCTTGGCCTGCTCTTGGCACACACCCATTTGTGCAATCTCCAATTCTGCCGAGACCATTTTAGCACTTCTAAGTGACCTGTGCATTGCGCAACTCACTGACACTCTCTCCCCATAGCTGGAGTGGAGAAATGATGGCCTTAGACCCTCTGGAGAAAGAGAAAAGAATTCTTTCCCTCTTTTCCCTTGACTTGCCACCTAGTGTGCCAGCTGAGTCATCCTTACCAGGTGAAGCCCCACTTTTATCCCTGCCCTACCAGGGACTGCAGGATTGTCAGATGAGCTGAAAACCTTGCAGTCACCGAGGATCGGAGCCTGAGAGCACTAAGAAATCCCAGGGCAGCGTGCTCCAGGGGCGAAAAGAAGCAAGGCCACTTGAAGGAAAAGGTGGAAGAGTCAGGATCAGAAAAAGAAAAGAAGGGGAGGCTGTCGTGCAGGAATACAAGCTAATTGGAGGGCTAATCCACATGGAGCCCCATTTCCATCTGTCCTGTTTGCCATCTGTCAGGACCCACCCCAATCCACGTCTTAGGAAAAGGAAAACTCTTGGAGTCAGTTCTAGTCCAAAAGGAATTTTTACTAGGACATGTTTGGTTGTGGAAATACAAGACAGGACCTGGTATTGTTTTACAGATTGAAACTTTATAAAGAGTACCCAGTTCAACCCCCCCCTTCCCTCAACCCCATTTGGTCAGCTCCCCATCATTTACTTCATGTCATCCCTTTCGTGGGAAAAAGGGAACTTCGGATCTTTATGGTTATTGCCTTCTTCCTTTACAGATTCAAATGGAGACACAGGCCAGATGCCTTCTTCCCTAACCCTCCCTTTTGTTCCCCCCAGTTCAAAAGGTTCCCTTGGCCTTTGAAATAACCTAAGGCAGGCTGAATCCACATCTGCTCCTCCTTCCTCGGGAGATGGCAGAATCCAGGGGGGGGGGGGAATAATGTTTTAAACATACATTTATGAATGTGATATAAATGGATTCTGACACCATCGTTCGCTCCCTAGAGACTAAAATGGACGATCTGAAACTTGAGCTGGCCGCAAACAAGGAGTGTATATCGGAGGTGGTGGCCCTTCAAGAGCTGTATGCAACAACATTTCATTTTGATGTATCCCAATTGGTGTACATTCAAAGTGGCAATAAAGTTATTGTTATTGTTGTTGCAAGCCAAGATTGAGGAGATGGCAGTGGAGGGGGGTGAGGTTGGTAGTGGTGAGGCCACAGGCTCATCTCCAAGACTCGGACTGCCGATCTGAGGTTGAGAGGGCTGCAGTGATGAGGGTTGAGCACCCCACCGTGGTGAAAACAGAGAGTCTGGTCAGAACCAGGCCTAGGAGCCGGCATTGAGCAGCCAAACAAGCTGAGCAGCTGGGATCCCAGCAGCCCACAGGAGCGAAGAAGAGCTGATTTTTCCCCCGTGCCCCTGCATTCCTGGCTGAGTCCCTGATGCCATTTATGGTAATTTAACAAGTTTTCCACTGCAACACTTTGCTTGCCTTTTTTCTTTATTCCAGGGTACTAGAAAATCCTGCACATGTTGCTCATTTTTGGAACCTGTGGGGACTTTTAAAAAGTCTTTAAAAAGTTTTAAACAGCTTGAAAAGTTCTGTAAATGATCCAGACCTCACAGTTGCAAGAGAGTTGAGGCAATGTGTGCACTGAAGACGAATACAGCGGGATAGGCCTGTGTTCGATCAAGCTGATTTGCAACCATCCCCGAATCCTACGTCTGCATCAGAGCACGGAAGAGGAACAAATGGAACAGACTGGAAGGAGAAACCTGGGCCAGACAGCTGATAATACTAGGATGTCAAAGGGGACAAATGTGTTTTGTTTTCCTATTTCATACCAAAGGTCTGCTTTTATGATTGCATTGGTTGAGGAGACCTTCTGAGAAGACCTTCCCTCAAGGGCCAGCTGATAGGCAGAGCACTCTTGAGAAGATCCCTCAAGTTCAGGAGTGGGCAGCTTTCCCTGAAGGCCACACTTGAGTCTGCAGAAGTTGCCCGACTCTTTTCATGGATGTAGGTGGAGACAGGGCAATGAAAACAAGAATCCTTCCATGGGATTACCTAGAACAGTAGCTAAACATATGGCTAGGTATGGATTGGGGTCTCTGGTTTATTGTTAGGAAGAGACCCCTGATCTGTTTTTTAGCTAATTTTTTAAGGGGTTAAGGGGGAGGGTTGGATTGTGGTTTGGGTTGGAATCTGGGGGGCTTCCACCAACCGAGTTTCAGTCCAGGCTTGTGACAGGTCGCGGTGAGACCGGGCTTGGGTTGGGCACCTCCGGGTCTCCGGAAGGAGGGGTGGGGTTGCGGATCCCCACGACGATCAGGAATGGCAACAGGTGGTTGTACGGGGGGCCGCATCAACATTCGGGAGCATGCCCCTGCTATCTTCAAGAGGTGGCGCGCTCCGACCCCCCAGATTTACCCCGTATTCCCAGGAGCGGGGATGAGCAGACCCCTGAGCTCAGGCTGGTGTACCTTAATGCCAGATCGGTAGTTAATAAGGCTCCCCTTATCCGAGAGCTGGTTGAGGAGTAGCATGCCGATCTGGCTTGCATTACTGAGACCTGGTTGGGCCCAGAGGGAGGCGTCCCTCTGACTGAACTTTGCTCACCAGGTTTCCGTGTGCTTCACCAGCCTCGGGCTCAGGGAAGGGGTGGGGGTGTTGCGGTGGTTGTAAGGGAGACCTTGTGTCCGCGGGAGGCCACCGTTACTCATATATTTGGGTGTGAGTCGCTCCTCCTGAGATTTGGCCCTGGGGTTCAGTTGGGCTTGTTGCTGGCGTATCTTTCGCCTACCTGTGTAGCAGCAGCCCTGCCCAAGCTCCTCGACACCCACTCTGGGTTGGCGGTTGAGTTCCCCAGACTTATGGTTCTGGGGGACTTTAACCTGCCATCCCTGGGAGGTTCGTCGGGATTGGCTCGGGAGTTCATGACCTCCATGACGGCCATGGACCTGACCCAAGTAATTCAGGGCCCGACTCATGAGGGGGGTCACACACTCGATCTTATTTTCCTATCTGGACGGTGGCTTGAGAGAGGGCACTTCCCTGCTGCCTTGAAGGATGCGATGGTGAGGCCCCTCCTCAAGAAGCCTGCCCTGGACACGGCCATTTTGAATAACTATCGTCCGGTCTCCAACCTTCGCTTTTTAGCGAAGGTTGTTGAGAGTGTGGTGGCTCATCAGCTTCCTCTGTTCCTGGAGGAAGCGGATTATCTGGACCCCTACCAATCGGGCTTTAGGCCCGGGTACAGCACGGAGATGGCATTGGTCGCACTGGTGAATGATCTCTGGCGGGCTCGGGACAGGGGTTGCTCCTCTGTCCTAGTCCTATTAGACCTCTCAGCGGCTTTTGATACCATCGACCATGGTATCTTACTGCGGCGCCTCAGGGGGTTGGGAGTGGGTGGCACTGTCTTACAGTGGTTCTCCTCCTACCTTCTGGGTCGTTCGCAGTCGGTGTTGGCAGGGGGACAGAGGTCGGCCTCGAGGCCTCTCATTTGTAGAGTTCCTCAGGGGTCGGTCCTCTTGCCTCTCCTGTTCAACATCTATATGAAGCCGCTGGGTGAGATCATTCGTGGTTTTGGGGTGGGGTATCATCAGTACGCTGATGATACCCAGCTTTTTATTTCCACCCCAGATCAACTCAGTGATGCCCTCTCCGTGATGTCCCGTTGCCTGGAGGCGGTGAGGGTCTGGATGGGGAGGAACAGGCTTCATCTAAATCCTGACAAGACCGAGTGGCTGTGCGTACCGGCATCTCGGGTTGTCCATTCTATTCCATCTTTATCTATAGGGGGTAAGGTGTTACCCCCTGTAGATAGGGCTCGCAACTTGGGTGTCCTCCTTGATTCACAGCTCAATTTTGAAGATCATATAGAAGCTGTGACCAGGGGGGCTTTTGCCCAGGTTCGCCTGGTGCACCAGTTGCAGCCCTATTTGGACTGGGATGCCCTATGCACAGTCACTCATGTGCTCGTGACCTCTCGGATAGACTACTGCAACGCTCTCTACATGGGGCTGCCCTTGAATACCACTTGGAGGCTCCAACTGGTGCAGAATGCGGCCGCGCAAGTTGTGATGGGGGTCTCCTGATACTCCCATGTAACACCTCTGCTCCGCGAGCTGCATTGGCTTCTAGTTGTCTTCCGGGTGAGATTCAAGGTGCTGGTGATGACCTATAAAGCCCTAAATGGCATGGGTCCAGGTTATTTACGGGAGCACCTTTTGAAGGCGTTAATTTCCCATCGTCCTGTCCACTCCCACAGAGAGGGCCTCCTCAGGGTGCCGTCGGTCAGGTAATGTCGACTGGTGGCCCCCAGGGGGAGAGCATTCTCTGTGGGCGCGCCTGCCCTCTGGAATCAGCTTCCGGTGGAGCTCCGGATGGCTCCCGACCTTCGCTCTTTTCACCGCGACCTGAAGACTTGGCTATTTGAACTTGCCGGCCTGGACTGAGGGACTGAGATTTTAGATCTTAAATTTTAAAAAAATTTAAATTTTAGAATGTGTTTACTGTTTAGGGCTATTTGATTTAATTTCATTTTAATTTTTATACATTATGTGTTGTTTATAGTGTTTTAATTGCCCTGTACACCACCTCGAGTCCCTTTGGAGAGGGGCGGTATATAAATCCAAATAAATAAATAAATAAAAAGGCTGTTCCTCTTGTAGAGAATCCTTTCCTCAAATAAAGGAACAGACACCAGATGTACGCCCCTGACCACAAGCCATGGGTTCCCAGAAGTCTGTATTTGCCACAGAGTTAACTATCCCCGTTGCCCATAGGTTAGACCCAGGACCCTCTCCAACCATGGAATCGGTAGAATTCTTCAACCAGACCACGAGCCCGTCCTGGTCTTCAGTGTATGTAAAAGTTTGATCATGCTATGGAAGATCTCAAGATGTTGTAACTTGGTTGCCCGCTGTCAGAGCTACCAGCCTGCCATGAACTATGGGAGGAGAGAACCAGACAGGGAGGAGAAAATTAAATTGTTGAATGCTTGGGGAAAACAGGCAAGCTTCCCAGAGACAATCAGAGTGGGTCTCTAGGACAATTCATCACAGCCAACTTGTGGTCAACTTGCCATGGGACTACTCATCGCACCAACTTGCCATGGGACAACTTGTCAAGTTGGCTGTGATGAGATGGCCACAGTGAGTTGGCCATCGCAGAAGGCAAGACCATGGCAAAAACAATTTACTCAAGTACAATTGGACAATAAGGGGATAAGGGAGTAGAGGAACCAGACGGGGCAAGTTAACCTGGAAATTTTGGCGTAAACTTCAGTTCTGGCTTTGCTTTACTGCAATTCACCTGACTTTGAATAAAATTATTCCTTTTGCAACTAATGGAGCCAAGGATCGTTTCTACTTAGGAGTCCAAGCTGAGGCGGGACTGACAACCACTTTTTCCTTGTGGGCAAAAGGACAGCGAAAGACACTCGGAAAAAGGCTGCCTTCATCCCCACGTTTTGAGAACTGCTGTGGCTGCCTTACACATAGCTTAAAAGAAGGAGAGAAAAATCCGGAGAACACTCGTAGTTGCAATAGAACAGATTCATTAATGATGTAGCGCAGAGAAGAGGAAGTTGGTCCCATACATTCACCGAGGGGATGTCCTACCGCTAGGCAGTGGAGAGAAACATTTGCAGGGTGGACCGCTGGCTTCCGTTCTTTCAACTGCTTGGAATTTATTTTATTTTTATTTTTATTTATTTTAATTCCATTTATATCCCGCCCTTCTCCGAAGACTCAGGGCGGCTTACAAGCTTAGCAGTAGCCTTCATTCTATGTATATGCCTGTTTATTAGGGCTTTCACACACACCCCCAAGCGGCATTATTACAAAGTCAGCTTAATTGCCCCCACAATCTGGGTCCTCACTTTACCTACCTGGGAAGGATGGAAGGCTGAGTAAACCTTGAGCCTGGTGGGACTCGAACCTGCAATAATGGCAGGCAGCTGGTGTTACTTAAGGAGGCATTAGCCCACTGCTCCACCAAGGCTCCACCAAGGCTCCTCTAAGGGAGAACCTCCTTAATGCACCGTATTTTCAAATTTACACAGGTAGGGAAGATATATGTCACATAAGTGGGTACACCACATTTTGTAATCTAGAAGATAACAGGTGAGGTTATCGACAAGTCCTTAACGGTTCACAGGAATCAATAGCCCAGTCAAGGAACTACCAATTCAGGCAAACAAAATAAACAACAGCCAAATCAACACTGATAGGGCAGGCTGCTTGTGTATAAACAGAGTGCAAACCCTAATGCCTTCCGGGCACTGATGGTGTTAGCTAGTTGGGTCATAAAACGTTTGAAGAAACCAACCAAGCTCACAGAGCATCAAGTACCACACTTGTATGTTTCCTCCTCCTCCACCTCCACCTCCTCCCCCCTTCTTCAAACCTCACTCCCATCTAGAACTGATGATGTTACCTAGGTGGGTCATGTCTGCATAAAAACAACCCAGCTCAGCACAGAGTACGCCACAGTCTTTGAGAAATAGTTTGATCCCCTCAACTTTGTAGGAACCCCTCAAATAAGATACAGAGATGAAGAGATATCGCGAGATAGAGATAAAGAGGAAGAGAGAGGGATGGAGGAAGGGAGAGGGAGATAGCAAGATAGAGATAAATGCTGTTGTGACTCAGGGCCAGCCTGTGGGTCCGACAGCCGGGTCCGATGTATCGGAGGACTCAGATGAGGGGGAGGAGGGAGACGAACCGGCTGATGATGGTTTGGAGGCTTTGCAGAGTCCTCAGCCGGGGACCTCTTCTCAGCTGCGTGAGCCCGAGAGTGCGGAGGATGATGACCCACAGCTGGCCCTGTTCAAGGACGCCCGACGCAGGAGGCAGTCGAGCAGGAACAAACAAAGAAAGGCTATGGGACTCCTCGGGAGGAGGCACAGGGAGACCACGCCCTGAGCTCTCTATAAAAGGAGTGTTTGGGGAGGTGCTGGTTGCTGAAAGCAACTTTTCCGCTTGAGAAGACAAGCTCTAGTGTTTTTGTTAACTGCGTAATTAAATCTTGGCAGAAGCCTTTTAGCCTTGGACGCTCTCCAGTCTCTTCTTTTGAATAGGGGTTTGTAAGAAGAGGGCTGGTTCAGAACAAATGCAGAGATAGATAGATAGATAGATAGATAGATAGATAGATAGATAGATAGATAGATAGATGATAGATAGATAGATAGATAGATAGATAGATAGATAGATAGATAGATAGGTGATAGAAGTAATGCAAACTCAGCCAACATGGCGCTAGCTGTCTAGGCAGTCAGTGGTCCCATCCTTGCTGGATGTCTTAAAATGGAGATTATTTAGCCTGGACTAGGCACTTCCAACCGGCGTCACCTGATCAATGAACTAGACGCCCCATCAAAAATCCCTCCAATGTTTGCCTGTGTGTGAACGGACAAGACCCTTCAACCAGTCTTGTCAAAACAATTTTCTGGAACTAAGGATTATCCTGGAATGACCCCAGTTTCCCCCCCCCCCGCGCCTGATATGTCAGTTTCCATCTGTACACGGTAAAAATCTTCCCCTCACCTGGTTTGCACAGTGCTACACATTGTTTCTTTAACTTGTGCGGTTCTCCTGGTGCCCACGACGTATATTCAGTGGAGGACTGATCCGTCCACTCAAAGTGTCTCTTCTGAAGAAAATGAATGTCAGAATGAAGCATCAGAGGCTGAGTCAAGACAGATCCTATGACACCTTTTTTATCCTGAGTTGGTCCCTGCCGTTTTGCAATTCCGGTAGCCATAACTGAATTCAGGACCCCAAATCGGGTCTGGTCAGAGCAGAGCAAAGGATAGACACGACTTCTCGTGAGGAGGACTCTCAGCTCCTATTCATGCACCTTCTAAGAAGGGTCTATTTATTTATTTATTTATTTATTTATTCATTCATTCATTCATTCATTCATTCATTCATTCATTCATTCAATTTATATACCGCCCTTTTCCCGTAGGACTCAGGGCAGTTCACAAGGTTATTTAAAAAACAAATACAACAGTTACAAAACTTAAAATCAATTAAAAGAATTATATAAACCTTGAAATAAAACCCCAGTTAAAAACAGTTAAAAACCCAATTAATATGTTCAGACCAGGCCAGAAAGCTCAAAGAGCCAGGTCTTCAGGTCCCGGCGGAACGAACGAAGGTCAGGGGCAGTCCTGAGCTCTACAGGCAGCTGGTTCCAGAGGGCAGGCGCACCCACAGAGAAGGCCCTCTCCCTGGGTGTCGTCCGCCGGCAATCTCTTACCGGTGGCACCCTGAGAAGACCCTCCCTGTGGGAGTGCACAGGACGAAGGGAGCTTGATGCCGGCAGCAGGTGTTCCCTCAGATATCCCGGACTGAAGCCATTTAGGGCGTTATAGGTCATCACCAGCACCTTGAATCTCACCCGGAGGGCAACCGGGAGCCATCATTGCTCATTCCTGCGGTTTCACCTCACAAAACTCAGGACTTCTTCTACAATGGCTGCATTCACTTTGAAATCAACAGGATAGTTAATATATTTTTAGAGGGATTGTTTGTGTTATATGGACAGCTGTTTCTTGGCACAGAGAATCTATCAAAGCAGAAATCAGGGTGTTTCTACAGCCTGGCCAAAATCAGTAGATGTACATCCCAAAGGTGCTTCCCCCCCCCCAAAAGGCAACTGGACTTTCTTGGTTTGAGAAACGAAACGTTTTCGAAAGAAAAAAAAAACACCCGAGAAAGTTCCAACTGCTTTTTTTGGGGGGAAAAAGCACTTTATTTTTTATATCATAAATAAATAAATAATCAAACTGGAGGCACCTTTTGGCACAGATGTTCTTTAGACTTTTGCGGGGCTTGTGTGGGTTGGCCAGATCGGGCACCTCAAAGCTGCATTTCCCGCAAGTGTGTTAGACGCCTCCTGTGCCAGCCAAGGAATAACACAAAGTTCTGGAACGCTTGTTAAGTGTTAAGAGGAACGCTTAACAACTGTGGCAGGAAAAGTCGTAAAATAGGGCAACATTCACCGAACAAATGTCTCCCTTAGCAACCAAAATTTAGGCCTCAGTGGCGCTCGGAAGTTGAGGAATGAGCTGTAAACGCGTGCCAGAATATTGTACGGGGGTCCCTTTCCAGCCTTAAGGGAGCCCCCCCCTTACTTGGAACCTATTAGATGGGTCATTTTAAGAGAATTGGGGTCTGCCTCTTTCTCCACCTGGGGCCTAGACAGCATGCAAGACAAATTATCCATAGGATAAGGAGGGAATTCCCGCACTCACTTTTGGAGACCCGACTTTGTTCTCGTACATCCCAATCCAGATCGACGACCTTTCAGTGTAGGTTCGACCAATGTACTTGGACAGTTGCTCCGTATCTTCCTGATTGGGGATAGAAGCCAGGTGGCTGTTCCTCCGGAAGCCCTGGCATGCCAGCTAAGGCAGAAGAAGGAGAGCTTTCACCCTACAGAACAGGGGTCCCCCAACCCCGGGCCACAGCCTGGGAAGGGGCCGTGGGCCTTTCCGAAGTGGGCCACATGAGCGGCAGGCAAAGCACGCACACAGCTCCATTGGTGCAAGCAGCGGGCCCTTTCGTGCAGGTGAGTCCTTGCTGCTCATGCAAATGGAACGGTACGCACGTGCTTGCCCCCCACTCGCGTGTAATCAGGTCCTCCTCCCCCCCCACCAGTCTGCAAAGCCAGAAAGGTTGGGGACCTGTGCTCCAGTAGATTGGACTTCACTTGAATCAAGAGGAGCTCCTGATTTGATCTTGCCTTTGTATTTTATTTTTTTTTTCTTTTTCAGAGGGCCATTGTGTTTTCCTAGTCCAGCATGGCCAGCTTGAGACATTTCGGTGACGCCGGACACGCGTGGCATCGGCGAGTCAAGGGAGCGTTTCCTTCCTGCCAGCCTTTGGCACTTTCTCTCTTGTTTGGAAGCGGCAGCAGGTGTCCGCGTCAGTTGCTGATGAATGCAGGGTTCCATGTGGGGGTTGGCTTAGAGACAGTCGGTGTACATATTCTAGCTGTCTGGCTATTCTGTTTCAGGGTAGGTGAAACAACCAAGCTCAGAGAGTAACCTACACTCCCTCCTAGCACTGATGATGTTCCCTAGTTGGGTCATGAAACGTCTGCAAGAAAACCACCCAGCTCAGAGAGCAACAAGGACCCCACAGTCTTCTTCCTCTTCCTCTTCCTCCTCCTCCTCCACATAACCCCCACTCCCTCCTAGTACTGATGATGTTCCCTGGTTGGGTCATGAAATGTCTGCAAGAAAACAGCCATGCTCAGAGGCCACCAAGGACCTCACAGTCTTCTTCCTCCTCCTTGTCCTCCTCCTCCTTTCCCCCCCCTTCTAGCCCGGATGATGTTCCCTAGTTGGGTCATGAAACATCTGGAAGAAAACAGCTAAACTCAAAGAGCACCAAGGACCCCCACAGTCTTCTTCCTCCCCCTCTTCTCCACAAACCCCACTCCCTTCTAGCACTGATGATGTTGCCTAGTTGGGTCATAAAATATCTTGAAGAAAAGCTGCCAAACTCAGAGAGCACCAAGGACACCCCAGTCTTCCTCCTCCTCCTCCTCCTCCTCCTCCTCCTCCTCCTCCTCCTCCTCCTCCTCCTCCTCCTTCTCTCTTCAAATCTCACTCCCTTCTAGCACTGATGATGTTGCCTAGTTGGGTCATAAAATATCTTGAAGAAAAGCTGCCAAACTCGGAGAGCACCAAGGACACCCCAGTCTTCCTCCTCCTCCTCCTCCTCCTCCTCCTCCTCCTTCTCTCTTCAAATCTCACTCCCTTCTAACACTGATGATGTTCCTTAGTTGGGTCATAAAACGTCTGCAAGAAAAGCCACCCAGCTCAGAGAGCACCAAGGACCCCACAGTTCAACCTTGAGCTACAAAAATTGAATAGTTGTAAGTTGAGGACTAGCTGTACATGGGATTAATCTGTTTGGGATTTGTGTCCACCTGTTCAACCGTCTCCTTACCTCCGCTCTCACCCAAGTCGCTTTCAGGTTGAATAGCCCATAGCAGTTCCCTTTCCACTCCAGCCACCCTCTGGGGCACCCAGCGGCTTTGGCACCTGTTAGCAGAGGAGAAGAAAAGTGATTTAGGCTGAAATCAGAGGGGGCCGATGAAGAAGCAAAGGGCCAAAGAGAATCCACTCAGACTAACAAAATGTCAGAATGACAGAATTACAAGAGAATAACGGAATGAAAGAATAACAGAATAACAGCGTGATAGAATAACAGTGACAGAATAACAACAGAACGACAAAGTAACAGAATTACAGCATGATAGAATAACAAAACGACAGAATGACAGAATTACAAGAGAATAACAGAACGAAAGAATAACAGAGTGACAGAATAACAGAGGGGCAGAATAACAGAATGGCAGAATAATGGAATGAGAGAAAAGAGGTAGTCCTCGACTTACAACCACAGTTAAGTCTAAAATGTCCATTGCTAAGGGAGACACTCGTTAAGTTTTGCCCCATTTTACAAGCTTTCTTGCCTCAGCTGCTAAGTCAGGGGTGTCAAACTCAATTTTATTGAGGGCCGCATCAGCATGGCGGTTGCCCTCAGGGGGCCGGGTGGGCGTGGCCTACTGGGTGGGCGTGGCTAGAGTGCGTATGGCCTACTGGGTGGGCGTGGCCAGCTCTACCTCGTTTGCATCAAGGGTGCCTATGGGGGCCTGGGCAGGAGTGGGACAGATCTGGGGGTCTCTGGCAGAAGGGAGGGTCTCTGGGCCAGGGCCAAGGCAGTGGGGGCCGTTCCCTCCCTGTTTCCAGGATGGCTTCGCGGGCCGCATGAAACCACTTTGCGGGCTGGATCTGGCCCCCGGGCCTTGTGTTTGATATGTCTGTGCTAAGTGAATCACTGCAGTTGTTAAATCAGTAACACGGTCATTAAGTGAATCCCCAGTGACTTTGCTTATCGGAAGGTCACAAAAGGGGATCACGTGACTCTGGGACACCGCAACTGTCTTAAATACGAACGAGTTGCCAGCCATCTTAATTTTGATCGCGTGACCGCGAGGGATGCTGCAACCGTTGGGCGTCCTCCTGGATTCACGGCTCAGTTTGGAAGATCATATAGGAGCCGTGGCCAGGGGGGCTTTGGCCCAGGTTCGCCTGGTGCACCAGTTGCGGCCCTATCTGTACCGAGATGCCCTACGCACAGTCACCCATGCGCTCGTGACCTCCCGGCTAGACTACTGCAATGCTCTCTACATGGGGCTGCCCCTGAGGACCACTCGGAGGCTTCAGCTGGTGCAGAATGCAGCCGCGCGAGTTGTGATGGGAGTCTCCCGATACTCCCATGTAACACCTCTTCTCCGCGAGCTGCATTGGCTTCTGGTTGCCCTCCGGGTGAGATTCAAGGTGCTGGTGATGACCTATAAAGCCCTAAATGGCATGGGCCCGGATTATCTAAGGGAGCACCTGCTGCCAGCGTCAATTTCCCATCGTCCTGTGCGCTCCCACAGGGAGGGCCTCCTCAGGGTACCGCCAGTCAAGGATTGCCGACGGGCGATCCACAGGGGGAGGGCGTTCTCTGTGGGGGCGCCTGCCCTATGGAATCAACTGCCAACGGAACTCCGGACTGCCCCCGACCTTCGTTCATTTCGCCGGGACCTGAAAACCTGGCTCTTTGAGCTATCTGGTCTGGACTGAGGGGTTTAATGTTTTTAAATTGTGATTTAATTTTTGTGGCTAGACTTAATTTAATTTTATTTTAATTTTATATTGGATTGTTTTTAAATTTTGCCTTGTAAACCGCCCTGAGTCCTTTGGGAATAGGGCGGTATATAAATCGAATAAATAAATAACTAAATAAATAAATGGTCCTCAATTGGTTTTTTTTCAGCACTGTCGTAACTTTGAACCGTCACTAAATGAACGATTGCAAACTAAGCACTACCCGGGGTCCCCTCCTGCAACTAGATTTGCTCCCTTCTCTAACTTCTTTTGGGAAGTCCTTCAGTGCGCCCTGGCGTTCAGACAGAAGTATTTCTGCAGAGGCTTCCCGAGTTACGCCGGAGGGCGATTGACCGTCGATATCCCTACATTCTCTCTTCTCCAACCGGGGAAGTTTATTCTAATTTCAGAATTTTGCCTTATAAGGGCAAGAAAATTCTTCTCCCTCGCTTCTCATCCTAAGCGCCCTGACCAATATTTACTTCGGGAAGGGCTCTGCGTTTCCTCTCACAGTTTACAATGTTAAAAGGCCCCCAGAGCAATTATCCTGTTTCAGCCGTGCCATTTGATGTGGCTGGATCTTCTGCCAGAATTTAGGGAGGTTGACGGACCTACCTGGTGGAAGGGAGACAGCCAGCAGGAAGCCACCTAAGAAGAGACAGAGACTCGAGAGGGCCTCCATCTGCGAGAAGCAAAGAAAGAGAAAAAGGAATTTTAGGAGGAGGAATAATTACAGGCCAATTTAACAGAATAACAGGGTTGGAAGTGACCTGGGAGGCAGGTGGCTGGAGAACATCCAATCTCTGCTTCTGCCAGCAAGGGGATGTGAACAGGGGAAGAGAATTTGCTCCCCCCAAAGACCAAAGTTTGAGAACCACTCACTTGTTCCTCTGCTAGATGATCTCTGGTTGACTCCTCTGAAGGGACACCACCTCTCTTCTTCCTCTGCTCACCCCACGGAAACTTATATAACCTGGCCGGTCAGAGCGGAGCGTGCCCTATTGCGAGTTACAAAAACTAGTTGGCATCTGAGAAATTACGCTCAGCTGAAATTAACCCGGGTTGTGGGCGAACGGTGTCCTTCCTGAGAAACTAATAAGTGAGGAATTGCTAGACACGGTGGCTGGCATAGATAGTCGGCGCCTTTGTTGTTGCCAGCTTTTGAAGGACATGGTCTTAAAGAAATCTTCTTGAAGAGAAGGTTTCACACACCACATTTCAACCCAAGGTACATGGACTCCTTTAACCTTTGGCCAGTGAGTTTCTGAGGGATTTCTTTTCCCAAAGCAGTTCATAAGCTGGTCCAATGGGAAGAAATGAAATGGTGTTTTATCATTTATTTTCTTTTTATTTCATTATTAAATGTATATGCCACCCATCTAGAGCCAGTTAGGTCCAGTGCTTAAAGCACCAGGCTAGAAACCAGGCGATGGGGAGTTCTAGTCCCATCTTACGCATGAAAGCTGCCTGGGTGACTTTGGGCCAATCACCAGGAGACGGTGAGTTCTAGTCTTGTCTTAAGGCACGAAAGCCGTCTGGGTGACTTTGGGCCAATCACCAAGAGATGGTGAGTTCTAGTCCCACCTTAGGCATGAAAGCCGTCTGGGTGACTTTGGGCCAATCACCAGGAGACGGTGAGTTCTAGTCTTGTCTTAAGGCATGAAAGCCGTCTGGGTGACTTTGGGCCAATCACCAAGAGACGGTGAGTTCTAGTCCCACCTTAGGCATGAAAGCCGTCTGGGTGACTTTGGGCCAATCATCAGGAGATGGTGAGTTCTAGTCCTGCTTTAGGCATGAAAACCAGCTGGGTGATGTTGGGTTCCCGGTCTCCTGGTGATTGGCCCAAAGTCACCCAGCCGGCTTTCATGCCTGAGCGGGAACTAGATCTCACAGCGTCCTGGTGATTGTCCCAAATTCACCTAACTGGCTTTCATACCTAAAGCAGGACTGGAACTCACCATCCCTTGGTTTCTGGCCTGGTGCCCTAACCACCAGACTAAACTGGCTCTAGATGGGTGGCATAATCTTTTAATAAATAAGAAAAAGTAAAATACAAATGAGTGGCGCATACGTTATTTTTATTTAATTATTAAATGTATATGGCACCCATCTAGATGTCTTTATTAAGACATCCAGATGGGTGCCATATATATTCAATAATTAAATAAAAATAATATAAATGGAGAAACACTATTTCATTTCTTCCCATTGGAGCAGCTTATGAGTTGCTTTGGGAAAAGATATTGCCCAGAAACTCGCTGTCCAAAGATTAAATGAGTCTATGTTCCTTGGGTTGAAAAGTTACCCAGTTGTGGGTGAAAGATGTTTACGGACATGTCCTTCAAATGCTGGCAACACCAAAGACGCCGACTATCAATTCCACCCACTGTGTCTAGCAATTCCTTACTTATTAGTTGTTTTGATAGGGCTCTGCTCGCCCACAACCCAGGGTAATTTCAGCTGAATGTAATTCCTGAGATGCTAACTAGTTTTGGAAGCTTGTAATAGGCGGGTTGCTGGCCCCAGGTCTGCCTAGATGGGTTCAAACCATCCTGGCTGTGCCCAGATGCCACTAGACTAGAGTTTCTAAGATCTTCCTGGCAAATGCCAGGTCAAATCATACAAGAGTTCTGCCTTAAAGGTCTGTGTTTGGAGAAGGTCAAAGGCCCCACTAACACCCCTTCTCTCCCCATTTCTGTAATTAGAAAAGAATTTAGACTGTGGGCACAGATCTTCAGGAGTTGAAATGTATTAATTAAGAGGTGGATCTAACGTTTTCTGGCTGTGTTCATCCCTCAACACTTAAGGCATCTTAAGCCAGTGTAGACTCAAGCTGTGTAAATTTGTCAAATATAAAGAAAATTTTCCAAGATCTCTCTCTCTCTCTTGAAACGTACTTCGATCTGGCTTCAGTTGTTATCTCAGCTGAAGACCAATATCAACAGAGGAACATCAAGAATATGTTATGTGCTGGATACTTATGCACGTAGGGATCCTTCATGCCCTCAGAGCTGGGTTGGTTACTTGCAGACATTTCATGGCCCAACTAGCGAACATCATCAGTGCTGGAAGGGAGTGAGGTTTGCAGAAAGGAGAAGGAGGAGGAGGAGGAGGAGGAGGAGGAGGAGGAAGAGGAGGAGGAGGAGGAGGAGGAGGAGGAAACATACAAGTGTGGTACTTGATGCTCTGTGAGCTTGGTTGGTTTCTTCAAACATTTCATGACCCAACTAGCTAACACCATCAGTGCCCAGAAGGGAGTGGAGTTTGCACTCTGTTTATACACAAGCAGCCTGCCCTATCAGTGTTGGTGGGAGTCTTTTTGGTGGTACCTTGATTTGGCTGTTGTTTATTTTGTTTGCCTGAATTGGTAGTTCCTTGATTGAGCTATTGGGCAATGGGGATAGTTAACTCTGTGGCAAATACAGACTTCTGGGAACCCATGGCTTGTGGTCAGGGGTGTACATCTGGTGTCTGTTCCTTTATTTGAGAAAAGGATTCTCTACAATTGTCCAATTGTACTTGAGTAAATTGTTTTTTAAAAGGGACGCAGTGGCTCAGTGGGTTAGGACACTGAGCTTGTTGATCAGAAGGTCGGCAGTTTGGCGGGTCGAATCCCGAGTGCTGTGTAACAGAATGAGCGCCTGTTACTCATCCCAGCTTCTGCCAACCTAGCAGTTCGAAAGCACGTAAAAAATGCAAGTAGAAAAATAGGGACCACTCCGGTGGGAAGGTAACAGTTTTCCGTGCGCCTTTGGCGTCTAGTCATGCTGGCCACATGACCATGGAGACGTCCTCGGACAAACGCTGGCTCTTCGGCTTTGAAACGGAGATGAGCACCGGCCCCTAGAGTCGGAAACGACTAGCAAGCGTGTGTGGGGGAACCTTTACCTTTTAATTGTTTTTTGCCATGGTCTCGCATTCTTCTCCCACAGCAACGACCTTGAAGACTTTGAGCGGAAGCATCTCACCCTAGCCAACTTGACTCGGCCATTTCCGCGTAGCCATCTTGCCATGGAAAATTCCATGTGGAATAACTCAACTCAGTAAATGGTATCCACCATTGTTTCTTTGATGTAACTTCCATTTTTGTTGATGAAAACAGTGCCAAAGAAACAGCGGTGGATAACACTTATCACATTGAATTATCTGGGCATGTTGTCCTTCGGTGACTTGGCCACGACGAGTTGGCCGTGGTGAGATGGTGGTGGCCAAATGGCCATGGCGAATTGTCCTAGACCCACTCTGATTGCCACTGAGAAGCACGCCTTTTTCTACCAACTTTATTAGTTTCACTTTCCCCTCCCTGTCCGTTTCTCTCCCCCCATAGTCCATGGCAGGCTGGCAGCTCTGAAAGCGGGCAACCAAGTTACAACATCTTGAGATCTTCCATAGCACAAGCAGACTTCTACGTGCACTGAAGACCAGGACGGGCTCATGGTCTGGTTGAAGAATTCTACCAATTCCATGGTTGGAGAGGGTCCTGGGTCTAACCGATGGGCAACGGGGATAGTTAGCTCTGTGGCAAAGACAGACTTCTGGGAATCCATGGCTTGTGGTCAGGCTGTTTGAAGGACCACCTCTCCCCTATTTCATGCACCCGGCCCATCAGGATGAGAAGGCAGGGCCTGTTGTGGATCCCATCGGTTAGGGACATACATCTGGTGTCTGTTCCTTTATCTGAAGAAAAGATTCTCTAGAGTTACACTAATACTGAAGAAATAGTGGAATAGAATCATTAAAGAAGATGCCAAAGGAGGAACAAAATGAAAAGTGAATGACAAAAATTAAAATATTTATTATTATTATTATTATTATTATTATTATTATTATTATTATTATTATTTAAATAATTGAACTGAATTGTTGAATTGTCCACAGCAAGTTGGCCTTGGCGAGTTGACTGTGGCGAGTTGTCCCACTTCACAGATGCTTCTGAAACCTACATGACCTGAGGAACGCCAAGATGGATCAACGATGTTCATACTTGAGCTCATACTTGCAAATGTGAGCGAGTCTCTGTCCGCAGTCCGTTTCTTTCCAGTATTTATATTCTGAAAGGCACAGAAAAAGGGTCTCACAGACTTTGATTCTCTAGTTCAGCCTTCGCACCCCAAGTTCAGCTTTTGAGGGTCCTCAGACTCATGTTTACAATTTCCCCTCCTGCATACAGCTATGCCTTCATCACAATGAGACTAGACACCTACAGGAAAGTTGCTTTTGAACCAATTGATGGAAGGGAAATTTTTAGGCATCTTCAATTTGGCCTACTAAGATTGGTTCCTTATCAGACTCCTGATCTGGAGAAGTCTTAAATGCCAGAAGTCAAATTAAGAGAATTAGGAAGGGAACTTAACGAATAGAATAGAAACAGAAAGAGAACAGAATTCTTTATTGGCCAAGTGTGATTGGATGCACAAAGAATTTGTCTCTGGTGTGGAGGCTCGCTCTGCACATACGAGCAACAAGAGATAAATCATGATTGTAATCATCATAAAAATATATTCATCGTAAATCATAAGATACAACTGTGACATTTTTATATATTTGGCTTCTGTAAGGATAGCCAAATCAGACCAACTAGAGGTAACGGTTACACTTGCAACAATACATTTAGTTGCAAGCTCCAGTCTGTGTCCATCACCGAGACCAGAGGTTCACTCTCCGTTTAGTGACCGAAGTTACTGTAGGAGGGCACTGACCCTTTTTCACACTTACGACCATTGCAGCACCCCCAATGGTCATGTGATCAAAATTCGGATGCTTGGCGACTGGTTCACATTTATGACGGTTGCAGCCTCCCAGGTGTGTGTGTGTGTGTGTGTGACGTGATCCCCCTCTTGCGACTTTCTGACAAGCAAAGTCAATGGGTAAGCCAGATTCACTTAACAACCGTGGCCAGAAAAGTCACAAAACGGGGCCAAACTCGCTGAACCACTGTCTCGCTTAGCAAGGGAAATTTTGGGCCTCAGCTGCGGCCGTAAGCTGGGGACTTCCTGAACTGGCTGGGCTGTCGTCTTTCTAGGAGACGCCTTACCTTCTTCCATTAAGTGGACGCAGAACTTTCTGTTTTCCGACACTTTAGGCGACCCTTTGGCCCAATTGTAGTAAAAAACTTTGTAGGCGTCCATCCACCACCAATCTCCCTGGGCTGAATTCTGGGAAAGACAAAAGACCTCTTTTGTTGAATGGGAGGCTCTTCGCCCGGAATCAGATTGTTTGATGATTCCGCAAAATGGGAAAAGGTCGACTCAGGCAATCTCTCCTCAAGTACGGCTCTTGAGGGGTCTTTCGTGCCCCCCACCCACCCCAAGCGACAGCGATGGACCTCCTGACATCCAGAAGGCTCCATCATTTTGCTGGGCCTTTGAAGTTGCAGGTTTTCGTGGGTCTATGCTAAACTGGATTCCTCACGTTGGGTCTTCTAGATCTCCTGATCCACCATCAGCGGTCAGTTTGCTGCTGCTGGATGAAAAGTCGGGGAGATTTCCCTGGATGAGGAAACTTCCATAATGTGGTTTGTTTCCTTCCTTCCTTCCTTCCTTCCTTCCTTCCTTCCTTCCTTCCTTCCTTCCTTCCTTCCTCATATCTACTATCTCTAGAAGAAGCCTGAGCTGTAGCCTGGGAGTTATACAGCCTACCCCACTGTATACGTATGTGGACCTTTAATAGTACTTTTCCAGAGTTTGGGAGACAGAACCAACATTCTCACCAGCAAACGTATTCTTGGCTTGTCAAAACAAAACTCAGGAAGGGCTGAAGATCCCTCCATTTATTTACTCAACCTCTGGTGGGACCACATGAACAGCACTCGTGTTTTACTCTGTGTCCTGAATTCACCCCCATTCTGGGTTGGCACAATCCGTTTGATCATCAACTAATGAGCCAGGCTGGGTAACATTGCAGAAAATAAGTCAGGATTGGAAGTAATCAAATTTGGCATGCTCTTTCTCAAACCTACACACACACACACACACACACACACACACACACACACACTTGATTAAAAATTGATGTGTATACCTTTCCCTTGTAAAACATTCCGATCCAAACGGGTCCCAAGTTCCTAATGCGTAACGAGATAATGTAGTCGGCCACGTACTTTGTCTCCTCTTCGTCAAGAATGGAGGCCAGGTGGCCACGCGTGCCGTGGTTCCGGCAGTCCCTCTAAGGGGAATCAGAACGGGCTGTTTTACTCCAGTCACTCCAGACAAGGGGGCTCCTACCTTGCCGGGATCCCGTCAGAAAAGAGAAGAGCAGAAGAGCTTTACGGAATCCATTCCCACCCAACCGAATTTCCTCAGGGAAATGCATGTGAACAGCTCTTCGGCTTGAGCGCCTGGTAGCAGAAATGAGATTTCAGTTTGAGGTTCTCAGTGCTCTCTCAGCTGGGTTGTCTTCTTGCTAGCCCTGAGGATGTTCCCTAGCTGGGTCACGAAACGTCTGCAAGAAAACAGCCCAGCTCAGAGAATGTCAAGGACCCCACAGACACCCTTCTTCTTGTCATCATTGTTCTCCTGCTCCTCCTCCTCCTCCCCCCTTTCTCTTTCTCCTCCACTCCATCAACCCCTCTCTCCTAGCACTGATGATGTTCCCCTGTTGGGCCATGAAATGTCTGCAAGACAATAATCCAAATCAGAGAAGAGAGCATCAAGGACTCTATAGTTCTCCTCCCCCTCCTCCTCTTCTTCCTCCCCTCTGCAAACCTCACTCCCTTCTAGCCCTGATTACGTTCCCTAGTTGGGTCATGAAACGTCTGCAAGAAAACGACCCAGCTCAGAGAGCACCAAGGACCCCACAGTCCTCCTCCTCCTCCTCCTCCTCCTCCTCCTCCTCCTCCTCCTCCTCCTCTCTCTCTCTCTCTCTCTCTGCAACCCCCCCTTCCTCCTAGCACTGATGATGTTACCTAGTTGGGTCATGAAATATCTACAAGAAAACAACCCAGCTCTGAGAGGATCTCCATAGCCCTCCTCTTCCTCCTCCTCCTCCTCCCCACCAATCTCTCTCTTCTAGCACTGATGATGATCCCTAGTTGGGTCATGAAACATCTGCAGGGAAACCACCAAGATCAGAGAGCAACAAGGACCCCTCAGTTCTCCTCCTCCTCCTCTCCGCAGCCCCCCCCCCTTCCTCCTAGCACTGATGATGTTACCTAGTTGGGTCATGAAACATCTGCAAGGAAACAACCCAGCTCAGAGACCATCAAGGATCTCACAGTTCTTCTTCCTCCTCCTCCTCTTCCTCCTCCTCCTCCTCCTCCTCCTCCTCCTCCTCCTCCTCCTCCTCCTCCCTTCTAGCCCTGATGATGTTCCCTAGATGGGTCATGAAATGTCCGCCGGGAAGCCACCACGCTCAGAGAGCACCTGGGACCTCTCCGATATTCTGATATCGATTTAAATGGGGGGAGGCCAGGGGGGCTCATTGCCACATGCGGTTTGCAGCTCATACTCGGGAGTGTGAACCGGGGGGGGGTGTCCACCTTACCTCTGCCTCTGCCCACGTCCACTTCTGGCAGAAGATCGAATAGCAGGTCCCCCTGAAGGTCATCCATCCCAGTGGACAGGTTTCCGTTTCAGCATCACCTGTGGCAGAAGAGCACCTGGATTAGGGGCCGCGTTTCAGCCGCTGGGATGTAAACACAGGGAATCTTCAACCTGTGCTCCTCCTAAAATCCTTCTCTGAGGGAGGAGGGTGGTTCAGAGATGTGAACAACGAGTGAACTAATGACAAAATAACAGAATTGGAAGGTCTTCTAGTCCAACCCAGCGCCCCTTCCCTCCCCCGTCAAGCTGGGCAGCACCGAAGCTCCTCGCAGGAACTCACATCTGTGCAACAGATAGATGGGAAGCAAAAGGCCAACGCAGGCAAGAAAGATGGTCCACATCTGGATGGAGAAACAACAAAAAGAAATTAAAAGTGGAGAAATTGAAGCGTGTCATTATCTAGGCCTACATCAGCCCTCACATACTGTAAATTGGAAGGAACCAGAATCAGAATAGAGCTGGAAGGGACCTTGGAGGTCATCTAGTCCCGCCCCTAGCTCAAGCAGGAGACCCTTTACCATCTCAGACAACGGACTGCCCAGTCTCTCCTTAAAAACCTTCAGTGTTGGAGCTTTCACAACTTGTTGTGATTCAGGGTCAGCCTGTGGGTTCGGCAGTTGGGTTGGGCGATTCAGAGGAGGAGAAGGGGGGTGTTGAAGAGCTTGCTGATGATGGCCTTGAGGCTCCGCAGAGCCCTCAGCCAGGCCCCTCCCACCTGGTCACGACGGAGACCCAGCTGTGTGAGCCTGACAGCGTGGATGAAGATGACCCACAGCTGGCCCTGTTCAAGGACGCCCGACGCAGGAGGCAGTCAATCAGGAGTAAACAGAGGAAGGCAATGGGGCACCTCGGAAGGAGGCAGAGAGAAGCCACACCCTGAACTATTTAAAAGGGGAATGTGTGGGAGGGCTGGTTTGCTGAAGGCAACCGCTTGAAAAGCTCCTGTTTCATGGTTCGTGTCTTGTTTTGCTCTGTTTGCTTTTGTGTCCATAAATTTGGCAGGCTTAGTTCCAGCCTCTTGCCTTCTTGTAAAGGGGTTGTCCCTGCCTTATCTGCAGGGCCGGTAGTAGGCTGGTACAGAACACAACTTCTGGTGGCAAGCTGTTCCACTGCTTAATTGTCCTCACTGTTAGGAAGCTTCTCCTTAATTCCAGGTTGCTTCTCTCCTTGATGAGTTTCCCTCCGTTCTTTCTTGTCTGAATCTTGTGTCCACAACAAGGTTTCCCTGAGCCTATAGGTGGTCCTCAATTTATGGCAACAACTGGGGCCAGAGTTTCCGTCCCTAAGCAAAGCAACGGTTCAGTGAGCCATGCCCGAGTTTGCCACCTTTTTCGCCACGGTGTTACACAAATCACTGCAGCTGTACACGGGCGTTAAGTGAATCTGGCTTCCGTCAGGGTGTTTGCTTCTCCAGATATGGCCAGGAAAGTTGCAGAGGGTGATCAAATGACCCCAAGATGCTGCAACAGTCCTTAGTACATGCCAGTTGCCAAACATCCCAATTTTGATCACATGATTGTGGGGAATGCCATGATCTGCAAGGTCCGGTCTAAAGTCACTTTTTAACTTCAAAAACTTTTATTTCATTTTATAATAATAATAATAATAATAATAATAATAATAATAATAATAATAATAATAATAATAATAATAATAATAATAATAGATGATGATGATTGATTGTTGATTGATATAAGTTGATTGATATCGCTGTACCAGCAGATGCCAGAGTTGAAGAAAAAAAACTGGGAAAAATTATGAAATACCACGACCTGGCCATCGAAACTGCGCGATTGTGGATGAAACGCGTAACAGGGATACCCATTGTCATCGGGGCGCTGGGAACTAGGTCCAAAAACTTTGCAAAACACGTCAAGAAATTGCAGCTTCCCGCAATAACTCCAGCAAAGCTACAAAAAACTGCGCCGCTCGGAACATCTTACATTTTAAGGAGAGACCCGGTTGATACCTAGGATGCTGACAGCAACCCGTGTCAACCATTAGAGCCAGTCAGTTTGAATGTTCAGTTGACTGAGTTTCATGTTTTATGAATAAAAGTTTTATATGATGATAATAACAACAACAATAACAACAACAATAACAATAATAATATATCCCAGGTCTTTGGAAGGACTCAGAACAAAAATTTATTTATTTATTTATTTATTATATTTTTATACTGCCCTTCTCCCGAAGGACTCAGGGCGGTGTACAGGGCAAATGTCAAATCCATAATACTTTTTCTGCGAGTGGTTCACAATAACAGCTTGTTAACAGGGAGTTTTGAAACTTAGACAAGTGCAGCAAGAAATGTCATAAAGCGGGGGCCAAACTCACTTAACATATTTCTCACTTAGCGACATAAATTCTAGGCTCCGTTCTGGTCGTAGGTCGAGGACTGCCTGTGTATAAAGGCAAAAACCGTTCTTTTCCCAATCAAGTGGACCATGAAGTTTACATTTGTTTTGTAAACATATATAGACCACCCACCTCCCATACGTGACTCCCCACGGAAAGAGAATTTTAAAAAGTACAAAGGAAGCAGAGTTCCAAAACAACAACAACGGAAAAAAAAAATCAGATAAAAATAGCAGCTGTGGAAACTCACCAACACTTCAACAAAGCCAAATTGTGGGTTGCCCTACGGTGTCGGGGGGGGGGGGGGCAATTCGACAACAAAGCCAGGTTTTCGGAGAGAGAGAGAGACGCTAAAAAATGGTTTTGAACCGGAGTAGCATTTAAAGCCAGAATTTGGGGTGTGGGGCGGGGGGGGGGGGCGTTTTGCACACCCCTGAGAAGTGGTGCAAAGGAGTGTGATCAAGATGGAGAGTGTGCATTGTGTGGGGATGCGTGTTGGTGTTAAGCTAGGAAAAACGGATCAGTGGCCAGAAAGCCCAGGATTGCACGCGTCTGACAGCGGCATTGAAAAAAGCAACTCACAACCAGACCTCACACTTAACAACCAGTTGCAGCGTCCCCAAGTCACGTGATCACCACTTGTGACCTTCCCCACCCCACCCCACCCCCACCCCGCTGGCTTCCCAACAAGCAAAGTCAAATGGAGGAAATCCTGATTCACTTATGGACGGAGGCAGTTTGCTTAACGATGGAGGCGGTTTGCTTAATCGTGACTCCCCTCCAAAAAATGTCGTAAAAATCAGGCACGAGGCTCACCGAACAGCCAGCTCGCTTAATGACAGAAATGCTAGTCACAATGGCGGTCGTAAATCGAGGACTACCTGAATTCAAGTTTTTGCAAGTTTTTTTTTTACCTTTCGCTCTTAAAAAGAGCGGAGTTTTGCTGCCACGAACTCCAGAATACAAGCAGGTTAAAGGTAGGAATCGCTCACCTGTCTCTTTTCTGATGTTTTTCTTTATTCTGCTTTTTTCCCCCCTTAAAATGCTGCAAAAGCAGCTGCTAGGGGGTATTTATAACCCCAGTCAACAGGAAGCAAGGGAGATCTGAGAATTTACTGGCAGCGCCAGGAAACCTCTTTCCCATTAGAAAGAGGCACTCAAGCAAAGGATCTGAAACCGGGAGAGGCCAAAGAACCATCCGAGCGCAGAAAATCCCCCAGAGGCTTTCGGTAAACCCAATTCCTCAACTTGTGACCACAGTCTGTTGCTAAGCAAGGCGGTGGCTAAGTGAGGCACATCCCGTTCTTACGACCTTTTTGCCATGTTGAATTTTGGCCTAGATTGTGCTCGTAAGTTGTGGACTATGTTGCGCGTTTCGTTGCAGCTTCAGACTTGCAGACATTTTTCTATTTTTCCTTTTTCTTTTTGCCAACAGTCTCCTCCATAATATTTGCTATGTAGTTCCAAGAAAAATACCAGCACACAATAATAATAACAATAATAATAGTAATAATAAAAGTAATAATAACAATAACTGTTATGTACTGGGCTCTTCAGGAATACCACGTGGGGTTGCTGGAGCAGCTAACGGCTCTCCAGCAACCCACACTACAAGTCTCCTGTGCTGCAATTGGCTATCTCCAGGCGGCAATGGTTGATTCCAACCTCTTGGTTGCCGCCTAGGGGCTAGACTATATATTGCAGCTAGTTGCAGCCTTTTCCCCAGTACAGTTTCTGCAGGAAATAAACTGTGAGTTACCTTGCACTCAGCTTCGCGTCTTCATTCCTGCGCCAAAGAACCTGCTATTTAACAATTAACAATAATAATAATGACTTGGGGTGACAGGATAGCAGCAGTGGTGGGATTCAGTCAGTTCGCACTAGTTTGGCAGAACCGGTAGCTCATTTTTTGTTGCACAGGCCCAGAATGGACTTCCAGAAGCGGCATTCACACAGAGAACCAGGTGTTCGCATATTTGAATCCCACCACTGGATAGCAGTCTTCCAGTATTTGAGGGGCTGCCACAAAGAAGAGGGGGAGGGGTCAACTTATTTTCCAAAGCACCAGAAGGCAGGACAAGAAATAATGGATGGAAACTAATTAAGGGAAGAAGCAACCTGGAATTAAGGAGAAACTTCCTAACAGCCAGGACAATTAATCGGTCGAACGGACTTGCCTCCAGAAGTTGTGGGTGCTCCATCACTGGAGGATTTTTAAGAAGAGACTGGACAGCCATTTGTCCGAAATGGTATACTATAGGGTCTCCTGCCCGAGCAGGGGGTTCGACTAGAAGACCTCCAAGGTCCCGTCCAGCTCTATTCTTATTCTGATCCTGGAATTCCATGCCAGCTAGGATGCTACTCCGCTCCATTGCTGGGCCATGCCTGTGTTGCAGTTGTGTTTCCTTAACCCATTGTGGAGTTTTGTGTGCATTGTAGGACGTTTCCCTGCCTCCGAAGAGACCTCACATGGATGCCACATTAGTCTCGGGAGACAAAGCTTAGCTGGACCTTTTCACCCCAATGAAACCCTAAACCTCCCCTCCTCTCAGAGAGGAGTCTTCAGTGAAAATTCCCAAGGGAATTTCCACTTCCTTTGGACAAAAAAAAAATAAAAATGCAAGGAAATTAGATTAGGTTGAGACAGACCAGCTGGCCCTCTTCACGCGTCACCAGGACCCTTCCAGCTAAAGATGCCTCAGAAATTCTGGAAGCGGAATCCAAAGATCTGGAGATCCTTCAGTCCTGCCTGCAACACAGACCAGGAGAAGAACTTTGTGCGCATGCAGCCCTTGAGAAGCCGAGAACCAGCCGCCGGAAGCACCCCCAGGACTCTGTAATGGCACACACACAACCAGATCACCATGTCTTTGTTTATTAGATCTTTATCCTGCCTTATTACTTTTTAACACAGGTCAGGAAACATACATAATGCTCCTATTTCCTCCACAACAACAGCCCTGTGAGGGAGGTTGGGCTGAGAGAGAGGGATTGGTCAATCTCCTGGTGATTGGCCCAAAGTCGCCCAGCCAGCTTTCACGGCTAAGGCGGGACTAGAACTCACCGTCTCCCGGTGATTGGCCCAAAGTCACCCAGACAGCTTCTATGCCTAAGGCGGAACTAGAACTCACCGTCTCCTGGTGATAGGCCTAAAGTCACCCAGCCAAGGTGGGAGTAGAACTCACTTGAATTCACAGCCTGGCCTGCTTAGGTGTGTGGGATCTGTGGCACAGATTGGTGAGCTCAGGTTGTGAAAATCCTCCCATCAAAGGCCACAAACCAAGAACGATGCAGGTAGTCCTCGACTTACAACAGTTCATTTAGAGACCTTTCAAAGTCGCAACGGCCCTGAAAAAAGGGACTCGTCATCGTTTTTCACACTGACGACCCTTGCAGCATCCCCATGGTCAGGTGATCAAAATTCAGACCCTTGTCAATTGACTCACATTTATGACGTTTTGCACTTCGCACCATCCCGTGGTCACGTGATCCCCTTTTGCGACCTTCCAACGAGCCAAGCCAACGGGGGGGAGGGAGCCAGATTCACTTTACGACCGTGTTCCTAACATCACAACTGCAGGGATTCCCTTCCCAACTGTGGCAAGAAAGGTCATAAAATGGGGGGTGGGGGTGGGGTTAAAACTCACTTAACAAATGTCTCACTTAGCAACATAAATTCTGGCCTCCACATGCGGTCGCCAGTTTGAGCAATACCTGTACTTAGGCTTACGCACGTACACCACTCCTTAAAGTGTGCGTTTTTTTGGTGCAAACTACAAGGGGGCTGCTCTCCGTCAGGGAGGGGCCAAGACTATCCTGCGTCGGCCCAGATTTTTTTTTTATTTTATTTTGTTTTATTAACATGTCCTGGCGCTCTGCAAAACATCTGGTCTTAATTGACCCTTGGGACTTGAGCAAGCCGCCTCCTCGCCAAGTGCCTTGCCGCGCTTCGGCCAGCAGGTGGCGCCGCAGTCTTTCTTTCGCCTGCCTCTTCCAACCCTCCGCGCCTCCCTCGCCAGGTGAGGACAGGTGGCGGCTTCACCTGCCGGACAGGTGGCGGCGGCGGCAGCCGACGGAGGGGCGGGGCCCGCATCCCCGGGGGGGGGGAGAGAGGTTCGGGGAACGGACCTCCCCTACTTCCCCGTTCCGGGGCTCCAGCGCGCCCCGACATCCCCTTGGGCCGAACCACGCCAGCGGGGTCCGAGACAGCGTCGGAAGACCACCACCCCCACCAAAAAAGGGAGTGTCGGGGCGCTCCGTCAAGCAAATGGGGCGGGAGGGGGGGCTACCGGGCAGAGGGAGGGGCGGCGAGGTTGCAACGACCCGCCCCCCCCCTTCTCTAAGGGAAACAGCCCCCCCTCCCGGCGCCCGCTTATGGGGAGGGGGATCCAGGCCGGAGGGGGAGGGTGGGGAGGGGCAGGTGGGCAGGAGCCAGTCCCCGTTCGAGCTCGGCGCGATCCGGCCCGGGACTTCGCTCCGCCCGCCCGGCCTGGCAGCCAGGGGGGGCGGCGGGACCTCCCCCCCCCGAGACCGCCCCCGACCCAGCCGTCCGGCCCGGCGGAGGGCAGAGCGGAGCGGGCATCCCCGGGCGGGCGTCATGCGGGGCTGCTGGCAGCTGTGGGCGCTGCCCTGGGCGGCGCTGGCCCTGCAGGGACCCTCCTGGACGGGCGCCGGGACCCCCCCCCGCGGGCAGCGGCTCGGCGCCACGGGACTTCGGGGACGACGGTGAGCGCGGGGGCTCCGGAGGGGGGGGAGACTGGCAGGAGGGCAGCCAAAAAAAACAAAAAAAAACAACCCACCCGTGGGTTTCCACGATGCGCGCAGCCCACCCCCCCCCCGCTGCCTCGGCTTCGGGCTGGGTTGCTTCGCGTGCAGCTGGAGCCGCTGGGGATGGGGCTTCGGAGCGGGGTGCGGGGGGGTGGGGTGGGGAGGGGAGCGCGGGGAAGGGAAGAGCCGGGGCTTCAGGTAGGCTGCCGCTGGCTTTGGAGGCTCCGCCGGTCCGTTCCCAAAGGGAGGGTGGGATCCTTGGAAAATCAGTGATCGGGAGGGGCTCTGGAGTTTCTCTGTCCTCCAGATTTATTTATTTTTTTTATTTTAATCCCATTTATATCCCGCCCTTCTCCGAAGACTCAGGGCGGCTTACAAGCTTAGCAGTAGCCTTCATTCTATGTATATGCCTGCTTAGTAGGGCTTTCACACACACACCCAAGCGGCATTATTACAAAGTCAGCTTATTGTCCCCCAACAATCTGGGTCCTCATTTTACCTACCTCGGAAGGATGGAAGGCTGAGTCAACCTGGAGCCTGGTGGGACTCGAACTTGCACTAATTGCAGGCAGCTGGTGTCACTTAAGGAGGCATCAGCCCACTGCTCCACCAAGGCTCTGGGTTGGACTAGAAGACCTCCAAGGTTCCTTTTTTTTAAATCCCATTTATATCCCGCCCTTCTCCGAAGGCTCAGGGCGGCTTACAAGCTTAGCAGTAGCCTTCATTCTATGTATATGCCTGCTTATTAGGGCTTTCACACACACACCAAGCGGCATTATTACAAAGTCAGCTTAATTGCCCCCAACAATCTGGGTCCTCATTTTACCTACCTGGGAAGGATGGAAGGCTGAGTCAACCTTGAGCCTGGCGGGACTCGAACCTGCACTAATGGCAGGCAGCTGGGATATCCTGGATATCCCAGAAGGTGCTTTTTTTCCAAGAGGCAGCTTTGTTTTTCCATGGAAGAGGCTTCGCTCCTCATCCGAGGAGCTTCTTCAGCTCCCGCCGTCCAGTCAGAGCCGAAGAAGCTTCTGGCACGAGGAGCGAAAGGTCTTCAAAGAAACCCAAAAACAAGAAAGTATAGTTGCCTCCTGGAAAAAGCGCCTTTGGGACAGGGATCAGGAGAGTCTGCGACCCGATGATCTATTGCTTGCGGAGGGATCCACTTTGGGGAGCTTGCTTAGGCCAGGCGTCTTGTCCTTGACAATACCCGAGGTCCCTCGAGGTCATCCAGCCGAGCCCTGCATAGCAAAGGACGCTCCTATCAAACTGCAGGTAGCCCTCGACTTAGGAGCCCGAAATGTCTGTCGCTAGGCAAGACCTGTTCAATGGGTTTTGCCCCCATTTTGCGCCCTTTCTTGCCACAGCTGTTAAGTGAATCGCTGCCGTTGTTAAGTCAGTGATATGGTTGTTAAGTGAATCTGGCTTCCTCATTGACTCAGCTCATCACAAGAGGGATCACATGACTCTAGGACACTGCAACGGTCATAGATGTGAGCCGGTTGCCAAGGGCCTGGATTTTGATCACGTGACCACGGGGGAATGCTGCAAGGGTCGTAAGTGTGAAAAATGGTCGTTAAGAGTGAAAACTGGTTGTGGTTCCCCTTTTTTTCAACGCTGTTGGAACTTTGGCCACTAAATGAATGATTGTAAGTTGAGCACTACCTGTAACCTAAATGCAGGTGAAATCAAGATATATTATGTCTACAGCACTCCCACTGTCTACTAAGAACATGATTCAATTGAACAATAGGGTAGATTTATTTTTCATGGCCAAAAGTCATGTTGACTTTTGCTTCTTAGGACACGGCTTTCCCTGTGTGTGCTAACACACTGGCCTCTTGACAATTTGCTGAAAATCACTCCCAGCTGTGGATGCCACACTGACTGCTGGGTAATCTATCTTCCTGGATCTCCTGGTGGCAGACAGCAACAATATTTGCTCACCTCCAGGCAGCTGAAACTTGACCGGTCCATCCGGGTTTTCTCCAAAACGGCACAAGTTTTCATCCAGCAAGTTTTTGTGAAATGTTGGGGTGTGATTTCATCATTCAAAATTAAGCCCGCTCCTTAAATAAATCTCGTTTAACGCTTGCCCGTGCATCCTGCCCTTCGCAGTCTCGAGTTTTGTTTTCGGAGGAGGAGATGGAACGAAAACGCTTCTGCCTTTTCTTTGCTCGCTGATCCGCGGGGTCCCTTTTGTTGCCTTTTCAACATTTTTTTTAAAAAAATTAGCGTTCTTCACCCCAAACGAAGGTTTTAGCAGTCAGGCCCCACCATGAGAATATCCTTAAAAATCTACCTCCTTGGGCACTTTCTCTGTCTGAGGGATCAGAGGTCCCCAACCTTTTGGGCGCCAGGAACCGGCTCCGTGGAGAGAGATTTTTCCACAGACAGGAGAGTGCGTGGTTTTGTGATCTACCTGCATCCCGTGGATGGGGCTTTGCTTCTTTGTGCGGACCGGTTGCTGGCATGCCACGGCCCGGTACCAGTCCACGGACCGGGAGTTGGGGACCCCTGCGATGGATGATTGCTTTGGCACTGCGCTGCTGGCTGGGAGGAATTGGCTGCTAGTTGGTTGCTGTGGCATCTTCTTTGCATTTGCAAAATCCTAAATATAGGTAGTCCTCGCCTTATGACCGGTCGCTGAGGACTAAGTCATAAGTTGAGGACTACCCGTATGTGGGATTTTGCAAAGGCAGAGAGGAGACATCGTAGCTGTTTGAAGTTCTAACAGGCCTATCTGGGGGTACTGTTAACCCAGATTTAAAGTCCCGACGGCCACCCCCACATGGTCACATGACCCAAATTCAGCCCTTGGCAACCAGGCTGCCTTTACGGCTGTTTGCGGCGTCCCTCCGTCACGTGACCCCATTTTGTACGAGCGTTTTCCCCAAAGTGCAGCGTTTCCTTCTGTTTTTTTTGGTGTGAAAAGCCGTCTTTCAGGAACCACGGTTTGGCTCAATGACCGTGGCGCTTGCTTGACGACTGCCACAAAAATGTCACAAAATTGGCTCTGTTGTTGTGTCAGTTTGTAAGATGGGACAAAATTCACTTAACAACTGTCAAGCTGAGCAACAGAAAGGTTCGGCTCCATTGTGGCCGTAAGTCGAGGATCATTTTGTAATGAAAGTTCCTCCCCCTCCCCCGCCCAAGAATAAGCCCACCCACCCATCCCCCTTTGCTGTTTTGCAGAGTTTTAATTAGTTCCGTGCCCCAACAAGTTTTAAGGGTTGTTTTGAACTCACTTTTTATCCTTGTGGCTCTGCTTTGCCCGTTATTTCTCAGGTGTTAATCCTGCAGACTCCCTTCCCTAAGAAACCGTCTTAGTTCAGTATGGAGACAGCCTGGAAGGTTGGCCCAGGTGTGCTTTCCAAGCCGAGGTGTGAGATATACGAGACCCACAGGATCCTTGTCTGATCTTGGTGCTTTCCTTCTGCCTCTTAGCTTGTGCGCTTGCGGTGTAGAACACATGCGTGGGAACATTTATCAACCCTCCCATTGGATTCAAACCAAGAAAAGGGAACTTTGTAGCTCAGGGTTGAACTGTGGGGTCCCTGGTGCTCTCTGAGCCGGGTGGTTTTTCTTGCAGACGTTTCATGACCCTACTAGGGAACATTATCAGGGCTAGAAGGGAGGGGGCATTGTGGAGAGGAGGAGGAGGATTGTGGCGTCCTCAATGCACTCTGAGCTTGATTATTTTCTTGCAGACATTTCTTGACCCAACTAGGGATCATTATCAGGGCTAGAGGAGGAGGAGGAGGAGGAGGAGGAGGAGGAGGAGGAGGAGGAGGAGGAGGAGGAGGAGGAGGACTGTGGGGTCCTCGATGCTCTCTGAGTTTGGTTGTTTTCTTGCAGATGTTTTGTGACCCAACTAGGGAACATCATCAGTGCTGGAAGGGAGCGGGGGTTTGTGGAGAGGAGAAAGAGAAGTGAGGAGGAGGAGGAGGACTGTGGGGTCTCTGGTGCTCTCTGAGCTGGGTGGTTTCCTTGCAGACGTTTCATGACCCAGCTAGGGAACATCATCAGTGCTGGAAAGGAGAAGGAAGGAAGGAAGGAAGGAAGGAAGGAAGGAAGGAAGGAAGGAAGGAAGGAAGGAAGGAAGGAAGGAAGGAAGGGAAGGGAAGGAGAAGAACTGCAGGGTCCTTGGTGCTCTCTGAGCTGGGTGGTTTCCTTGCAGACGTTTCATGACCCAGCTAGGGAACATCATCAGGGCTAGAAAGGAGAAGGAAGGAAGGAAGGAAGGAAGGAAGGAAGGAAGGAAGGAAGGAAGGAAGGAAGGAAGGAAGGAAGGAAGGAAGGAAGGAGAAGGAAGGAAGGAAGGAAGGAAGGAAGGAAGGAAGGAAGGAAGGAAGGAAGGAAGGAAGGAAGGAAGGAAGGAAGGAAGTGAGACAAAGAGGTGGAAGCTGCACAGGCCTTTAAAGATGGAGACCCCGCCAAAGGCAGCCAGCCTCTCCTGACATAATGCCAGCCTCTGGAGAACCTCCCTTTCCAGCAGCCCTCTACCTGGGATCTTGAGGTTCAGGTCACAGGTGCTGCCCTCTCTGAGCTTGATTATTTTCTTGCAGACATTTGTTGACCCAACTAGGCAACATCATCAGGGCTAGAAGGGAGGAGGCATTGTGGAGAGGAGGAGGAGGAGGAATGTGGGGTCCTTGCTGCTCTCTGAGCCGGGTTGTTTCCTTGTAGACGTTTCATGACCCAACTAGGTAACGTAATCAGGGCTAGAAGGGAGTGGGGTTTGTGGAGAGGAGGAGGAGGAGCGTGGGGTCCTTGGTGCTCTCTGAGCTTGGTTGGTCTTGCAGGTGATTCATGACCCAGCTAGGGAACATCCCCAGTGTTAATCTGGAGTTTGCCCTGTTTCTCTTCTAGTGACTCACCCTGTCAGTGTTGCTGGGAGCATTCTTGACGCTTCCTCAATTAGGGTGTTGTTTACTCGGCGTCTGAAGCCAGCCAGCAAGCGAGGTTTTAATCTCCTCCAGAAGGCCCAAAGCCTGGGAGCAGTGCTGTGGGGGGTGGGGAGTGTTCCCAAGGGCTGGGGCCACAGCAGAAAAGGCCCTTCTCCTTGACCCCACCCGCCAGAATTCCTCAACAGGTAGCGTCCATGCTGGCCGCAAGTGGGCAGGCGGATCCCAGTGGGGTGAGATGGCTCCTCAATCCCCCTACTATGGCCAAACAAATCCCACAGGCCAATCTGTCAACTTCCCAAGGGCTAAACCCCCACACCCCCACCCACCCACCCAAAATTCTTGCCTGGTTCTTCTGGGCTTCCAGCACTGGGACTCAAGTAGATGCGACACGGCCATTAACCGCCACCTGCTCTTCCTTCGCAGTCCTTGACCTGCTGGAGGCGCTCAACATCAGCCGCTCGGTACCAGGCATCAGCAAGACCCAGGGTCCCGATCCGGGCATCCCGGCCTGGAAGTTCCGCCGGCGGGCACCCCTCCTGACTCTGCCCTGGGACTACTCCGTCTACCTACTGTCCACGGTGCAAGCCGCCCTCGGCTTCCACTTCGTGGCCCGCCAGAGCCCCGGATCGGAGGGCACCCTCATCTCCTTGGCCTCCCCGGCAGCTGCCAAGCGGGATGGGCACCCCCTCCTGCAGCTCGCATCCAGCACCCGGGAGGACCAGCTGTGGCTGGCGTACCGGGCGGTGCATAACATGGAGCCGGCCACGCTGGTCTTCCCGGGAAGCACCCCTTTTGCCCACGGCCGCTGGGCGCAGCTGGCCCTGAACCTGGAGCCACGGCGCGTCTCCCTGTACGTGGACTGCCAAGAGCCCTTCCTTTTTGAAGGAAGCCGTGGGGAGGACCTGCTCAGCCTGCTGCTGCCCCTCGACCTGCAGATCACCTTTGCCAGTCTGGCCGGAGACGAAGCCAGCAAGTTCCTGGTAAGTCCAGCCAAGGTGGCATTTCGCTGTGACTGGTATCCAGAACGTTCCTAAGCCCACTTTGGTGGCTTATCCTGTGTAACGAGGCCAGTTGGGGTTCCTTCGTGCCACGGACGAGTCTTGCTGAACGCCAAATTCCTTTCTGTGCTTTGGGCAGAACTTACGCCTTTTTATCAGAAACACGAGTAGTCCTCCATTTAGGGCCACAGTTGAGGCTGACACTTCCTGTTAGATGTTTAGTGCCAGCCATTGGCAGTTCCCCAAAAGGGTCATCAGATGGAGGCAAAGAGGCTTCTTTGCTTCCACTGATGAGCCAAGGGTCTCGGACCCACAGCCCCATTGGTGAGAGTGTTTTATGGTCAGGGAGGGACCAAGACCCCCCATAAATACCTCTGCACGAGGGGCTGCTCTTTGTTCTAATTCTAGTTCTATTTCAGCTTCTAGTCTCCATTTCTCCTCCCCTAGTTCTTAGTCCTTCTTTTAGTCATGTTATGCTAGCTTGTTTTATTTTATTTCTCTCTCACATGCAGGCATGAATGCTTTCATGCCAAGTATTTCTTTCTCTTTGATCTATCATGAATAAAGCTAAATATGATTGCATCTCTGCGTGATGCCCTTGCTTGGAAGCACCTTTAACGATTCATTGTGAGAACACCTCACACTTCCGTGGTTAAATGAGACATTTGTTCAGCAGATTTTGCCCCATTTTGCGACCTTTCCTGCCACAGCTGTTAAGTGAATCACTGCAGTGGTTGAGTTAGTGAACCCCGTTGTTAAGTGAATCTGCCTTCCCCAATTGACTTAGCTTGTCAGAAGGTTGCAAACGGGGATCACGTGACCCCTGTACACTACAACCATCGTAAATATGAGTCGGTTGCCAGCCTCTGAATTTTGATCCTAACTATGGGATGCGGTGGCTCAGTAGGTTAGAACACTGAGCCTGTCGATCAGAAGGTTGGCAGTTTGGCGGGTCGAATCCCGAGTGCCGCGTAGCAGAGTGAGCGCCTGTTACTCGTCCCAGCTTCTGCCAACCTAGCAGTTCGAAAGCACGTAAAAATGCAAGTAGAAAAATAGGGACCACTACGGTGGGAAGGTAACAGCGCTCCGTGCGCCTTTGGCATCTAGTCATGCCGGCCACATGACCACGGAGACGTCCTCGGACAAGCGCTGGCTCTTCGGCTTTGAAACGGAGATGAGCACCGGCCCCTAGAGTCGGAAACGACTAGCACGCATGTGCGGGGGAACCTTTACCTTTACCTTTTATGAGGATATTGCAAAGGTCATAACGGTGAGAAATGGTCATAGGTCACATTTTTCAGGGCCATCGTAACTTTGAATGGTCACTAAACAAGCTGAGAATCAAGGCCTATCTGTGCTGCGTAGAGAATTATATGTTAACAGACCCTGGCTCTACAAAGTTGGTAACAGACTCTGAAATCCTTTAAACTTACTCAAACATAGGAAATAATTAATTAATTAATCCACATTGTAAACAGGCTCCAGCAAAGACACAAAAATGCAATCAGCACAATGTAAAGATAATTATAATACAGTTCAAACGAAGAGACACCCCCCCCCGTACACACCATTTGATTTAATTAACCCCTTCTCCATGTCAACACAGGCACATATACACAACCCTCATGTGTCACCCTAGAACCAGCACGTACACATACCCACGCCCTTCAGGACCCACGCCAAGGACACGTGCCCTTAGAGCCTTGGTGGAGCAGTGGGCTAATGCCTCCTTAAGTAACCCCAGCTGCCTGCAATTAGTGCAGGTTCGAATCCCACCAGGCTCAAGGTTGACTCAGCCTTCCATCCTTCCGAGGTAGGTAAAATGAGGACCCAGATTGTTGGGGGCAATTAAGCTGACTTTGTAATAATGCCGCTTTGGGGGGGGGGGGAAAGCCCTAATAAGCAGGCATATACATAGAATGAAGGCTACTGCTAAGCACATTGATTTGTGCTTAAATTGTAAGCCGCCCTGAGTCTTCGGAGAAGGGCGGGATATAAATGGAATTAAAATAAAAAATAAATAAATAAAGCATCTCTTCTGTGCTCCTTTTTCTCCGTAGCTACCCCCACGGGCGAATCCCCTTGCTGTTCGGAATAAATAATTCTCCTTCCCTCACGACTGTCTGGCTTTCATTTTGATTTCTTCAACTTCACTCGGGAACCCCATGTTATTCTTCCGACGGGGGCTAAGCCAGTCTATCTGAGGGGGGGGGGCTCTCTTAAGTTGCGAACCCGGGTGGAATTTTCACGTTGAACAAAACAGCCATGGTTTTAAAGGTCATTTTGGAAATGTATTTTTAAGCCGGGGAAGTAATCCAAGGAGGTGAGAAATAGCAGCCAACAAGCAGACGTTCAAAAAAAGGGACAAGACAGTTATGTGGGGTAGGGGGGGGGATAAGGGGGGGGATAAGGGTTTCAAGGACCTCTTGCAAGTTAAGTTGCGAGAAGGCTGGGCATCAAGAGTTGCTTGGAGTGTTATGGATATTGCTAAGGATAGGACTGGCGTTGCCTTTTCGTCGCTATACACCTCCCCATGTTTGTTAGTTTGTTATTTATTTATTTATTTATTTATTTATATAAATATGTATCATCCTTCTTCCTCCTCCTATTTTCCCCATAACAATAACACTTTGAGGTGGGCTGGGCTGAGAGATAGTGAGTAGCCCAAGGTCACCCAGCTAGTTTTCGTGCCTAAGGCGGAACTAGAACTCAACATCTCCTGGTGATTCACCCAGAATCACTCAGCTGGCTTTCATGCTTTGAGTGGGACTAGAACTCACAATCTCCTGGTGATTGGCCCAAAGTCACCCAGTTGGCTTTCATGCCTAAGGTGAGACTAGAACTCACCGTCTCCTGGTGATTGACCGAGAATCACTCAGCTGGCTTTCATGCCTAATGCAGGACTATAACTCACCGTCTCCTGGTGATTGACCGAGAATCACTCAGCTGGCTTTCATGCTTCGAGTGGCACTAGAACTCACCGTCTCCTGGTGATTGGCCCAAAGTCACCCAGTTGGCTTTCATGTCTGAGGTGGAACTAGAACTCACCGTCTCCTGGTGATTGGCCCAAAGTCACCCAGCCGGCTTTCATGCCTAATGCAGGACTATAAGTCACCGTCTCCTGGTAATTGACCCAGAATCACTCAGCTGGCTTTCATGCTTCGAGTGGCACTAGAACTCACCGTCTCCTGGTGATTGGCCCAAAGTCACCCAGTTGGCTTTCATGCCTGAGGTGGAACTAGAACTCACCGTCTCCGCTTTTTGTAGCTTTATGTCTTAACCGTTAGACATTCGTGACTGTGATGGATTATTTTTTTTGCAGGGCTCCTGGCAGACGGCCGAGATCTCCCCCCATGGCTTCCCCCGCCGCCCTTGGCACTGTGAGAACCTGCCGGGTAAGCGTCCAAATTTCAGGTCGTCGGGCTGGCGGAGTGTGTGTGTGTGTGTGTGTGTGTGAGAGAGAGAGAGAGAGAGAGAGAGAGAGAGTAGTTTGCAGCACTGCTGCGGTTCAGCAAGACCTTTATTTTCCCTGCCACCCACTGACCTAGAACTGGGAGGGTCATCCAGAAGGGACCAAGTCCGAGGGCGCAGCTGAGAGGCCAGGATCAAAGGATTCTCAGCAGTGGGAAACTTTTCTTTCCCTCCAGCCCCCCCTTCCCCCCCCCGCCGACATCTGTGCTGTGGGCCAGATGTTCCCTGTCCCGGGCGGCTGAGAGCCGTGGGCCTGGGCTGGGCTCCAGCCAGACAGGAGGCAACAGCTGCAGAGAGGCAGGCTGGAGCCCCACCAGTGTCCGGGTGGCCCAGAGCCATGGAGGGGGGGAGGGGGGAGCCCTCTGCAAGGGGCAGGCCAGGGGAACGCTATTGGCTGGCTCTGAGCCAAATTGGAGAGGTTTCTCTGCAGGTGGACTGGATGCCAATAGGATATCAGCCATTCTGGCAAGTGGCAGGGGTGTGTGTGTGTGTGTGTGTGTGTCTGTGTGTGTGTGTGTGTGTGTCTTGACTTCACACTCCTGCGGTGTGGCATCTTGTGTCCTGGGCTTCTTGCATTGGTTCCTCCTCCTCCTCATCCCTCCATCCTCCATTCTCCTTCTCATTGCTCCCTTTCCCCCCCCTCCCGTCTCTTTTCTCTCCCCCTTCTCCTCCATCCCTTCTCCCTCTCTTTTTCCTCTTCCTCCTCCTCTGTCCCGTTCTCCTTCTTCCCCTTCCCTTTCCCCTTTTTTCCTTCCTTCCTCCCTTCTTTCTTCTACTCTTTCTCCATCCCTTCTCCTCGTCTTCCTCCTTCTCCTCCAGCCCTCCTCCTCCTCATCCCCCTATCCTCCATTCTCCATCTCCTTCCTTCCTTCCCCCCCGTCTCTTTTCTCTCCCCCTTCTCCTCCATCCCTTCTCCCCCTCTCCTCCTCCTCCTCCTCCTCCTCCTCCTTTTTCTCAGCCCTTCCCACAAACAAGGAACTGGCTAGGATGAGTGCTCTTTCTGTTATTGGCCCAGGTTGTGGGGAGGGGTCTCTGTGAAGTGGCCAGACTCCAAGCAGCCCGGGTCTCTTTGCCAGAGCAATTCCCCCCCCCCATCTCTCGACAGCTGCATCTTCTGGTTGAGATCCAGGATCCGAGCTGGAAATAAATAGAACAAGGCACCCAGAAGAAATCAAGCATACAACCGACTTTTGCACAAGGGATCCCTTTGTTATGCTTTGCATAATTTGGCCTGGTTCTGCTTCAGTCGATTAGATTCAGATGGCGCAAAGGCCGCGTCTGGGAGAAGAAGCCGTGGGGTGTCTGGCTGCACATCGCTGGACGTCCAGCTTAGCTATTCTGTCTGACTTCTCCCAAGTACAAATGTGCAAATACGTATTTTTCCATCAAACAAAGAGCGCACACTTCCTCAATCCGCTTTTCAGGAAGTTGGTTTCAACAACATAAGAGCCAGTTTGGTGGGGGGATTAGCGCTGGCTTAGAAAGCAGCAGGCTCCGAGTTCTAGTCCTGCCTTATGCATAAAAGCTGGCTGGGTGACTTTAGGCCAATCACCAGGAGACGGTGAGTTCTAGTTCCACTTAGACATGAAAGCCAGCTGAGTAGCTTTGGCCCAATCACCAGGAGACGGTGAGTTCTAGTTCCACTTAGATGTGAAAGCCAAGTGAGTAGCTTTGGCCCAATCACCAGGAGACGGTGAGTTCTAGTTCCACTTAGATGTGAAAGCCAAGTGAGTAGCTTTGGGCCAATCACCAGGAGACGGTGAGTTCTAGTTCCACTTAGACGTGAAAGCCAAGTGAGTAGCTTTGGGCCAATCACCAGGAGACGGTGAGTTCTAGTTCCACTTAGACGTGAAAGCCAAGTGAGTAGCTTTGGGCCAATCACCAGGAGACGGTGAGTTCTAGTTCCACTTAGACGTGATAGCCAGCTGAGTAACTTTGGGCCAATCACCAGGAGATGGTGAGTTCTAGTTCCACTTAGACGTGAAAGCCAAGTGAGTAGCTTTGGGCCAATCACCAGGAGAGGGTGAGTTCTAGTTCCACTTAGACGTGATAGCCAGCTGAGTAACTTTGGGCCAATCACCAGGAGATGGTGAGTTCTAGTTCCACTTAGACATGAAAGCCAAGTGAGTAGCTTTGGGCCAATCACCAGGAGACGGTGAGTTCTAGTTCCACTTAGACGTGAAAGCCAAGTGAGTAGCTTTGGGCCAATCACCAGGAGACAGTGAGTTCTAGTTCCACTTAGACATGAAAGCCAGCTGAGTAGCTTTGGGCCAATCACCAGGAGACAGTGAGTTCTAGTTCCACTTACACATGAAAGCCGGCTGGGTGACTTTGGGCTAATCACCAGGAGATGGTGAGTTCTAGTTCCACTTAGACATGAAAGCCAGCTGAGCAACGGTCGCAGTGTCCCGGGATCACCTGCGACTTTTTAGCAAGCAAAGTCAAGGGGGGAAGCCAGATTCGCTTGACAACAGTGCTATTAACTTAACTGCAGTGATTCACTTAACAACCGTGGCAAGAAAGGTCGTCAGATGGGGTAAAATCAATACTGTCTCACTTAGCAATGGAGAAGTTGGGGCTTAGTTGTGGTTGTAAGTTGCGGACTACCGGTACATTACACACTGCATATCTTCAGGGGGTGCATGAGCTTCATTGGCCTGGGTCTGCTGAAAGGAAGAGGTGTCCCAATAACCCCACCCACCCACCCCATTTATGGGCCCTGGAAATGAGGGTTAGGGGTGGAGACCCCTGGAGGCTCTTCTTGACCTGTACCAGGTTGTCCTGACCTCTTGTGTTGCTGACCCACAGGGCTGGACCTGTTCTCTCTGCCCTACGGTCTTTCTGAGAGCCAGTATCTTGATCACCCAGAGGAATCTCCTCTGGATCTGGATTCCTTGCCGCCCTTTGAGCCCTTGGCCCTGGCAGAAACCCACCACTACCAACAAGAGCCCGGCCAAGCAGAACTGCCGCCTCTGGGATCTGCAAGGTCTGCTGTGGCCAGCCTGGAAGAGCAGATCCAGAGGCTGGAGGAGCAGGTGGAGGGACTGGGATCCATGCTGGATATGGTGAAGGAGCAGGTGAGGACCCTACCAGGAATGTTAGCCAATTCCTTCGGAGGCTTGTCTTGGAGACAGAGCTGGCTGACTCGAAAACTGTAAGGCCGATGGGCAGTCCGTCCCTCCAGTGCCCATCTCCAGACCCATCGAGGCAAAATCGGTATTTAGAGGACTTACGTTGGCCAGGAAAAGCTTGTTCAAAAGGGGTCCTGGGTCCCGTGCAATTTAGGGCTCCCGCCTCGATGCTTAGTCCGGGAATGGAGCGCTGACGCCCAATTCCGGTTCTGCAACCCTGACCGCCTGCCCCGCTTCCCCGACAGAACTCCCACCTGCTCAGCCGCCTGAAGTCCCTTGAGCAATGCGAGTGTCGGCAGGTGACCTGCTTTGCAGATGGGCAGCACCACGAGGAGGGGACTTCCTGGGAGCCAGACCCCTGCACCTCCTGCATGTGCATGCAGGGCAAGGTCGAGTGCCAACGGCAGCCCAACCGGATGCATTGCCAGGGTGAGGAAGTGGCTGGGGTTGGAGACTCACCATGCCGGTCTCGGTGCCCTTTGGGGAATTCAGGGCCAGGAATGCGCTGGGCCCTTTTTCCATTTTAGCTCTTGCAAAGAAGAATGGAGTGGAATGGAAGAATAGAATAGAATAGAATAGAATAGAATAGAATAGAATAGAATAGAATAGAATAGAATAGAATAGAATAGAATAGAATAGAATAGAATAGAATAGAATAGAATAGAATAGAATAGAATAGAATAGAATAATGAAGAAATAGACTAGAATGGAATGGAATGGAATGGAATGGAATGGAATGGAATAGAATAGAATAGAATAGAATAGAATAGAATAGAATAGAATAGAATAGAATAGAATAGAATAGAATAGAATAGAATCGGAAGGGACCTTGGAGGTCTTCTAGTCCAACCCCTTGCTCAGACAGGAAGCCATGTACCATTTCAGACAAATGGCTGTCCAGTCTCTTCTTAAAAACTTCCAGTGTTGGAGCATTCACAGCTTCTGGAGGTAAAGCTGTTCCACTGGTTAATTGTTCTAACTGTCAGGAAGTTTCTCCTTAGTTCCAGGTTGCTTCTCTCTTTGGTTAGTTTCCATCCGTTGCTTCTTGTCCTGCCTTTGGAGATTCTTAGGTTGACCCTGTTTTCTTCGGGGGGGGGGGTGATCTGCAGCATGAATTTGACAATCTCCCCCAGTCCACAGAGTTGGGAGAGGTCAAAAACCTGAAGATTAGCTTGGATGGTACGCTTGAGGCCACCATCTTGGAAGTTTTTGACCTGGAAGCCTTGGGCCACAATCCCACATGATATGTCGTCTTCCCGCGTACACCCTGCATTGGCCCGCTTGTCCTTTTTCCTTTGCCCATTTCTCCGCAGGCAGAGGTTCAACAGGTGCCCCTTCCCCTTGTCCTCCCTGCAGGTTGTGCCGACGGCAGGAAAGACGGCGAGATCTGGAAGGCAGATCCTTGTCGGAGATGCCAGTGCAAGGTGAGTGGGCAGCTGTGCCGGGACCAATGCCGGCTTCCTACTTGCGGAAGACAGTGCTCCTCACTTTGCAGACAAGTTTGCAGAATCTTCCCGTAGAATTTGGGTCTCTTTGTGCCACCCCCACCCGCTCCAGGATGGCAGAGTCACCTGTCAAGTGGAGGATTGTTCCCCCGTGCCGTGCCAGCATCCTGCCACCCCCAAGGACGGGTGTTGCCCTGAATGTGGAGACTGCGTGTACAAGGGATACTTGCTGAAGGACGGAGGTCACTTCCTGGAGGATCCGTGCACACACTGCACCTGTGAGGTGAGGGGAGGGGCAAGCCCTGTGCTGCCCCACCCACTCGTAACTGTGGGTTTAGTGGGTTTTATTAGTATTCCCCGCCACTCCCTTCTCCGAAACCCCGAAACTGTCCCACCTGCCAGCTGTCCACAAGACCCTCGAACGTTCCTCGAATGAGATAAATCCACCAGGCATAATTAAATCCGCAACACACAAGGGTTCACGAGGCCTGATCCACAAAAGGGTTCACGAGGCCTGATCCTGAGTCAAGGGCTCGATCCAAAGCAAGGCAGGAATCACGACAACCAGGAAACGGACAGCTAAGGAATGAACATGTTGTTCCCAGCATGGCTTCCATCCGTCTGCTGTGCTAACTAGCCAGCTTCTGATGCAGCCTTTCCCCTCCCGCCTACCCAGGTGCCACTCTAAATAAACTTAGATAAACCTTGCTTTATCTCTCCTACGGTGCCAGGCTGGCACAGTCCAGTGCCAAGTGACCGAATGCCCCGAGCTTTCGTGCCAGGACCGCTACACGCCGCCTGGGCAGTGCTGCCCCAGTTGCCATCAAGGTAAAGAGGTTTTGTGCTATACAGGGGAGAGTGTGTTTATGTGTCGAAGCTCATGTTAGAAGCTGCATTTGCGTTCCCACAGGATCCTTTGGGCAATTCACACACAGAACCCATTATCTACTGATTTGGGCATAGCAGGTTATGGGAAGACAGTCTTGAGCTTTAAAAACTGGTGGGTGGGCAGCTGTTGATGAATTCATTCACTGATCGATTCATTGTTTCAATCATTCATTGATTCATTCATTCATTGAGTCCATCAGGCATTGATTGATTGATTGATCAGTTCATTCATTCATTGAGCCCATCATGCATTGACTGATTGATCCATTCATTCATTGAGCCAATCATGCATTGATTGATTGATTGATCAATTCATTCATTGAGCCCATCATGCATTGATTGATTGATTGATCCATTCATTCATTCATTGTCCATGCATTGATTGATTGATCATTCATTCATTGAGCCCATCATGCATTGACTGATTGACCCATTCATTCATTGAGTCCATCATGCATTGATTGATTGATTGATCATTCATTCATTGAGCCCATCATGCATTGACTGATTTATTCATTGATTGATTCTATCATTATTCATATCAATCATTAATTCTCATTGATTGATTGAGTCAACCATTGATTCATTCATTGATTTATTGATTGTCAACCATTGATTCATTCATTGATTTATTGAGTTGATTCATTCATTCATTATCATGTCAATCATTGATTCTCAATGATTCATTGGGTCAACTGATTGATCATTTCATTGGTCAATCATTTATTCATTCATTCATTCATTCATTCATTCATTCATTCATTCATTTTCGATCATTTATTCATTTATCATGGCAATTATTGATTCAATGAGTCAATTGCCAAGGCTCCAAATTTTCTCTTCTTAAAAACTTCCAGTGTTGGAGCATTCACCACTTCTGGAGGCAGGTTGTTCCACTGGTTAGTTGTTCTGACTGTCAGGAAGTTTCTCCTTAATTCCAGGTTGCTTCTCTCCTTGACTAGTTTCCATCTGTCGCTTCTTCTCCTGCCTTCGGGCGCTTTGGAGAATTCTCCCCCATTGCTGCCGCTAGATGTTTCTCCTGCGGGAGAATCTGCTTTTGGGGTGGTCCGAGGATGTGTCTGTGGGGGTGGGGTGATTCTTTTCTTCTGCAACTGGAAGTTGTGGGTTTCCACAGCACGAATTCTACTTCTCCTAGCTGAGCGACAGGAAGGGCATAATTTGGAAAGAGGAGTCCTGTAGAATAAGATCCAGACGGGTGTATTGATACAGTACAAGACAACCCCAGTAGCTCATGAATGAACTGGGGGGGACGGTCTTCAGTGCTCTCCCAACAGGGCTGTTTTCTTGTGGGGGGCTATCTGCACTGAATACACGTTTCCACCTCTGCGTGGGCTTCTCGCATTCAGTATTCCCTCTGTCCTCCATGATGCAGGTTGTGTGAACGGAACCGCCAGACACGAACACGGGGAGGAGTGGACGCCCCCCACGGACCCCTGCCTGAGGTGCAAGTGCCAGGTGAGCCCCGGCAGTGCCCGCCTGTCCACCCGTGGCTTTCAAGCATTCATCAGAGCTTCTCGGACCCTGAAATCCCTGGAATTCCTAGCGTCACACTTGACCCACAGCCGAGTTGGGCTGACCGGCCAGAGCTAAAAGCCGCTCGGGCATCAGGGCAAGAGAGACGCCAGGAAATATTAAAGACACTAAACCACGCCGTAAAAGTCACAGGCCCAGAGGGAAAGTCAGGGGAAGGCCACAGATTAGGGTAAAAAAAAAAAGGAGAAAATCTTAGATGGTGGCGTACAGATCGTCCTCCTTTAGCAATTGCCTCGTTTAGCGACCGTTTGCAGTTACGACCGGCACGGGGGAAAAAAAATCACCTTGCAATCAGTCCTCTCATTTACGGCTTTCTCGGGTCCGCAAAGCCAAGGAAGGCTGAAGTCAAACCAGGTGGGTTCACTTAATGGCCTTTTCACTTAATGGCCAAGTTACAGGTCCCAATTATGGTCGCTAAATATAAAACAGGCGGAGTTTCCGTCGCACCCCTGCAGGGTCCAGCCTGACTTTTTTGACTGTCCTCTGACTTCAGCCTTCCAGTCAGTTTTGTACGGCCATTTTTCCCCCTCTACGGCGGCTTGTGCCCACATCTTTGACACCTGGACCAAGGAAGCGCCACTGGCCTCTTTAAATCTGGGGCCGGGGGGCCGGGGGGAAGCCGAATCCTTAGCAGGAATCCCCCTCCCAGAAACCCCTCCTTTCACACCCCTTCTTCTTCCCCCCTCCCTCTGCTGCAGGAGGGCATTGCCATCTGCCAGCAGAGGCAGTGTGCCAGTCTGTGCCGCCACCCCGCCCGCCCTCGCCCGGGCACCTGCTGCCCCGTCTGTGATGGTGAGTCTTGGTGAGAGGGAGGGGGGGGGCTCTGGACCGAAAGGGGAGGCACTAGGCATCCCAGACGAACTACAATGACATCATCTAGGCATCCTAGACAAACCATGATGATGTCACTGAGCAGAAAGGAGAGCTAAGCTTCCCAGATAAAGCATAATGACATCATTGGGCAGAAAGGGGGTTTAGGCATCCCAGACAAACCACGATGACTTCATTGGGCAGAACGGGTGTGTGTGTGTGTGCAAGCATCACAGACAAACCAAAAGTCAAGATGCCGTCATGTTTATGACAGGGAGGACAATCAGCCAGTGGAACTGCTTGCCTCCAGAAGCTGTGGGACTAGAGGACCTCCAGGGTCCCTTCCAACTCATTCTATTGTCCTGTAATTTAATCAGCCTTCCCTCCCAAGGAGGAGGCCCATGGATGAGGGAGTCAAGTGGTTGTTGTTTTTTTTACGAGTGTGGTGCAGGATGCACTTTGAAAAGGTTCAAGGCTCTGAACTGCTGCCATCTTGACTGCCTCATCCATGGGCCTCGTCCTTGGGAGGGAAGGTTGATTAAATTACAGGACAATAGAATGAGTTGGAAGGGACCCTGGAGGTCCTCTAGTCCCACAGCTTCTGGAGGCAAGCAGTTACACTGGCTAATTGTCCTCCCTGTCAGAAAATGCCTCCTTAGCTCTCCGTTGCTTCTCTCCTGGATCTTTGCTGCAGAATATTCTGGGGCTGGTCCAGCAGACTCCCCCTTATCCTCCCTTCTCATCTCCATCGCCCAGAGGGAAAGCAGAGGGAAGCAATGCAGCCCAGCACTACAAACCCCATCGTCCCCCAGCAGCGGGAGGCCTCCCTCCCAGTGGGGCCCAGTTGGCCAACTCAGCTCTGCTGCCCCCTGCTGGTGGTTTCCAAAGGAGCGGGGCCAATCTTCCCGGGGCCAATCTTCCATTTGCAGTCCATGTGTCGCCCCCTGCAGGCTGCCTCTGGGAAGGACGCGAGTACCGCAGTGGTGACGCCGTGCAGCCCCAAGACCCCTGCAAGCACTGCCAATGTAAGGTGAGTCTGCTGGCTGGGGGGGGGCTGAGTCTGTCCTGGGGGGGACAGACACCGCCAATGATCTGCTTGCCCCCGCAGGCTGGCGAGGTCTCTTGCAGGCAGGTGAGCTGCCCACCTGCCCTCTGCAGCCATCCTGGCAAGCGCCCAGAGCAGTGTTGCCCCGCCTGTGACGGTAAGTTGCCCCCTCTCTCATACCCACCCACCCACCCCCCGTGCCAGGTTTCCCATCCTCCCACCCCCCCCGGGATGTCCACTTCCTTGCAGAGTGAGAGGGGATGACATTCCCCCTCCCCGGGAAGTTTAAACTTTTCCCAAAAAGTATTTGACCTGAATATCTCAACATTGGCGGAGTATGGAAAATAAAGCTTCCACAACAGGAATAGTCTAGCTTAGCCAGCGTTGCCACAGGAGAAAGCGCAACTCGATCTCATTTTATCTTCCTTGGGAGACGTGGCGGGAATGCAAAAAGTACGGAGAAAGAGAAGGGGTCGTCCAGACATTAATGGCGCACCGTACCTTGTCCAACCTAGAGACCTTCTCCACTAGTCCTCCAGTTACGACCGCAGTGGAGCCCAGCGTTTTGGTTACTAAGCAAGACAGTTGTTCGCCGAGTTTTTCCCCGTTTTGCAACCTTCCAGGCCGCAGCTGTTAAGTACAAGCGCTGCTTTTTTTTTAAAGTCAGCCACACGGTTGTTAAGCGACACTGCTCGTCCGGAGGTCGCAAAAGGGGATCATGTGACCCTGGGAACCGCAACCGTCATAAATACGAGCCCAATTGGCAACACGGTTGTTAAGTGAATCTGGCTTCCCCCATGGACTTTGCTTGTCACAAAATGGGAATCCCGTGACTCTAGGATGCGGCGATCGTCATAAATACGAGTCGGTTGCCAAGCGCCTGAACGTGACCCTGGGGAATGCTGCAGCGGTCATAAGTGTGAAAAATGGTCATAAGTCCCTTTTTTTCAGGGCCGTTGAAACTTTGGCCACTAAATGAAAAAGGTTGCATGTCGAGGGCCACACGTATCTTATCGGAGAGCTAAGTCAGCCTTCACTTAGTGACCACTCAAAGTTATGACAAAACTCCTTGGGCTACTTCTCACCTGGGTTCAAAGTTTCAGTAGCCAGATCCTCGCCCCCACCCCACTGTCACGGGATCGCATTTTGGGGGGCTCAGCAAACGCCCCCTATCTACATTCACATGATCCCAATTTATGGCACCCCAAAACTGACATTCAGTTCTGGTTTGGGGCCAAAACTCCCCATAGCGAAAACAAACAAAACCCCGCCCCTTTAACGCCCATCACAAATAAAGGTCTTAAAATTGGATCCGTCACGTGAGGACTTGCTTTGGGACCGTCACAACTCACAGCTGCGATGGGCAGACTCAGCTGAAGTCGTAACCTGAGGACTTTTGCTACGTAGATTTCTTTCGGGGTGGGGAGGGGAATCTCTTACCTGTCTGCCCATCACAGGTGTAGAAACGGCCCGTGTGGGGAGCTAGGAGGCATCCTAAAAATTATTCCAAAGTTAAGCCAAGGAGGGGGAAAAAAAAAAGTTTGACACGCAACTTCCACGTTTCTCTTTTTCCCTCCCGGAATCTTCTCGGCAAGTCTGTGAATTTGAAGGACGGTTGTACCAGGACCGGGAGACGTTCTCGCCTGCCGAGGGAGGCCCCTGCCTGCAGTGCCAGTGCTTGGTGAGTAGCCCGTGATGGGAGAACTGGTCAGTCTGGGCAGGGGGCCGAATTGTGAGAGCAGAGGCCGGAATAACACAACAGAATAATAGAATGACAGAGTTGGAAGGGACCTCGGAGGTCTTCCAGTCCAACCCCCTGCTCAGGCAGGAGACCCTGTAGACCGTTTCAGGCAAATGGTTAACCAATTTCTCCAGAGATGGAGCACCCACCACTTCTGGTGGCAAGCTGTTCCACCGGTTAATTGTCCTCGCTGCCAGGAAATTCCTCCTTAGTTCCAGGTTGCTTCTCTCCTTGATCAGTTTTCCATCTGTTGCTTCTTGTCCGGCCTTTTGGCACCTTTGGAGAATAAATTCACACACACACACACACACACACACACACCCCGCTTCTTTATTTACTACTCAGGAAGTATGGACTTCAACTCCCAGAATCCCACAGCCAGCTAGTGAATAAATGCAAGAATCTTTAACATGATGTTTCTCAACCTTGGCAGGTTTTTAAGAGGGGTGGACTTCAACTCCCAGAATCCCCCAGCCAGCTAGTGAATAATTGCAAGACTCTTGGCTGGCTGGGGGATTCTGGGAGTTGTAGTCCACCCCTCTTAAACTTCCTGAGTGGCTCTGTTGTGCTTCCGTGCCAGCCTGTGATCCCGGCAGCTGAGTCCGGGGAATCAGAGGAGGAGGAGGAGGACGTGCCTGGGGAGCCATCAGAGTCAGAGGAAGGCTCTGATGAGTTACCAGACTTACAAAGTGAGGAAGAACCTGGCCCTTCCACTCGTGGTCAAGCTGAGAGCCAGCTGTGCTGGCAGGCTGAGTCAGACTGGGAGGAGGAGGCACAGCTGGAAGACCTCAGAGACACTCGTAAATGCAGACAGGTCACACGAGTAAATCAGAGGGAGGCAATGGGGCGACTCCAGGGCAGAAGGAGAAAGCAGTGAGAAGCCACGCCTTGGGGGCTGCGTAACAAAAAGGGAATGTGTGGGCAGGGCTGGTTACTGGAGGCAACCCTTTGGAAAGAACTTCTGTGCCCAGAGATGATGGTCTGTTTATTTTACCAGTGAGTTATTTCTTGTTTTGGCTCCTGCTCCGTTCTGTTTGTGGACAAGGTCTGTAACTTCAACAAAAGGGGTTTATTTATCCAGTCTACTGCTAAATTAGGGGTTGCCTTGTGAAGTAACAAGGAGGTACGTAGGCTGGGACATAAGAGGCTCAGGCAATTCTCTCTCTTTTCTGCACTCAGGATGGGCATGTCCGTTGCCAGGAGGAAGCCTGCCCCCCAACGCCATGCCCCCGGCCCCTCCAGGACCCCAAACGCTGCTGCCCGGTGTGCACAGGTGACCGTCAGAGAGGAACTGGGAAGAGGGAAAGGGGCCCTTGACCACTTTGCTCTTCATTTCCTCACCTGGAGCGGAGTGGGCTCCACCGGCTCCAATTGGACCGTGACGTCCTGCGGCATGCAACTTGGCTCACTTGTTTGAGTCATCTCCAGGGCTTGTTGCAGAACACCTGGAATGGACTAATGAAGCCCGAAGGCCCCCTTAATCCCTTTCACGTGATAAGTAGTCCTTGTCCGTTCGAAGTTACAACGGCACTGAAAAATGTGACTTACGACCGTTTTTCACACTTAACGACTGTTGCCACCTTCCCACGGTCATGTGATAAAAATTCAGATGCTTGGCAACTGGTTCACATTTATGACGGGTGTGGGGGAGGCCAGATTCACTTAACGGCTGTGTTACTCACTGAACAAAAGCGGCAATTCGCTTAACAACCCTGCTGAGAAAGGTCGTAAAAGGGGGCCACGTTCACTCAACGAATGTCTTGCTTAGCGATGGAAATTTGGGGCTCAGTTTTGGTCGTACGTCGAGGATCACCTGTACTTTGGATTCTCGATAGGTTAATTCGATAGTGACCTCAAAGAAGCGGTTTTGCTTCTGCCAGGTAGCCACCATTCTGCATCATAAACTGGGATTCATGGCTTATGCAACTGGCCTGGCATTTCGCACAAGGCCGTTTGCTATTCAACTCTGCGAAATGTTGCAGGGAAAATAGGAGGAGTAAAGTACGTCCGATGCATTCGCCGCCTTAACTTATTTGTATAAATAATACAGGTAGTCCGCCACTTATCAATCATTCGTTTAGTGACCGCTGTAAGTCGCTTTTTTTCAGCGCCGTTGCAAACTCGAACAGTTGCTAAACAAACGTGGGTGGTAAGTCCAGGATGACCCATATGGCATCTCATGTGAATGCGGCCCCCGGTGTCCATCCCCAAACATTGAAACGTGGGGAGCGAGGTGGTGGGAAGGGAATCCAGGTTTGTGTTTTACAGCCTGGCCAGGATGAAACCCAGTTTGACTCAATTGGTCTCTTGCCTGGCAACCGTCAGTGTGTGTTTTCGAGGGCCTTGAGCATGAAGACGGCACTGAGTGGGCGCCGGCGGGCGATCCGTGCAGGGCCTGCACCTGCCACCAGGGGGAGACGGTGTGCCGTGCTCTCCAGTGCCCCCCTGTGGCCTGCCAGCATCCAGCCCGGCTTCTCGGTGAGTGCTTTTGTGTCCCCCTCCCCCCCCCAAACCACAGGGCCCTCCCCTCTGGGATCGATGGCGCTCAAGCCGGTTGCAGTTAGAAGAAAAATAAAAGCGGGGCTGGCAGGATTAGGGGGGGCTGGCCAACAACCGGCTCCTGGCTTTGTCGTGGTCAGAAAAAAAATAATCAAACTAACATTAAAGAAAACAAAGAAAGGAAAAGTGACTTTTGGGGGAGAAGGAAGAAAGAGAGCATTCCTAATTTCTAAGAAAGCATACTAAAATGGAATTCAGACATTCTTGCATTTCAGGCTTTGTCGTGGTCAGAAAAAAAAATCAAACTAACGTTAGAGAAAATAAAGGAAGGAAAAGAGGCATTTTAGGAGAAGAGGAAAAGACGGCGTCCACTTTTTAAGGAAGCTTGTAGTCAATGATCTAGTACTTAGGCATTTCTTGCGTTTTAATTTCTAATGAACCCCCCCCGCCCCCAGCTTCTATCCCCTAATTCAGTGGTCCTCAGCTTTATTCTCTCTCCCCCACCCCACCCCACCCCCCAAAAAAAACCCCACCGGGTCCTTGTCTCTGGGATCGATGACATTGAACCCCCGTTGCAGGAGGAGGGCACCGAGTAGAAAACGAAAGGGGCTTGGCAGGATTAGGGGCCCTGGCCAAGAGCCTGCTTCAGACTCTGTTGCGATCCAAAATAAAAAAAATCAAGCTAATATTAAAGAAAACAAAGAAAAAAGTGACTTTTGGAGGAGAAAGAAGAAAGGGAGCGTTGGTTTTACACAATCGGATACTACATGAAATTCGGGCATCCTTGCATTTTAGATTTCTAAGAGAGCATTCGTTGTTTTTATATGTGTGTGTGTGTGTGTGTGTATGTATGTATGTGTATGTATGTATGAATGTATATATATATATATATATATATATATATATATATATATATATATATATATATATATATATATATATATATATATATATGTGTAAATTACTAACAAAGAATTAAAGGGAAACTGAAATGCATTTCTGACTCATTAGTCGTCATCAGCCAGCCATACCCTTCTGAGATTCGAACCATGGGCTGATTGCATATGAGGCAGTGTTATTTGCCTCTAAGCCACAAGGTCTCTCTCGCTCTGTTAGCTTTTTTTCTGCAAGGGAAGATATGTTTCAAATGTTAACTCTTTAGATTACCTTGCTAGGCCCCAAACATGGGGCCTAGCAAGGTAATCTAAAGAGTTAACATTTGAAACATATCTTCCCTTGCAGAAAAAAAGCTAACAGAGCGAGAGAGACCTTGTGGCTTAGAGGCAAATAACACTGCCTCATATGCAATCAGCCCATGGTTCGAATCTCAGAAGGGTATGGCTGGCTGATGACGACTAATGAGTCAGAAATGCATTTCAGTTTCCCTTTAATTCTTTGTTAATAATTTACACAAATATAGGAATTGTCCGGTGTGACTACTGCCTGTTCGATAGCCTTCAAGATAGGCTGAAAACAGGAAATAAAGATTTGCCCCATGTTTGGGGCCTAGCAAGGTAATCTAAAGAGTTAACATTTGAAACATATCTTCCCTTGCAGAAAAAAAGCTAACAGAGCGAGAGAGACCTTGTGGCTTAGAGGCAAATAACACTGCCTCATATGCAATCAGCCCATGGTTCGAATCTCAGAAGGGTATGGCTGGCTGATGACGACTAATGAGTCAGAAATGCATTTCAGTTTCCCTTTAATTCTTTGTTAGTAATTTACACAAATATAGGAATTGTCCGGTGTGACTACTGCCTGTTCGATAGCCTTCAAGATAGGCTGAAAACAGGAAATAAAGATTTGCCCCATGTTTGGGGCCTAGCAAGGTAATCTAAAGAGTTAACATTTGAAACATATCTTCCCTTGCAGAAAAAAAGCTAACAGAGCGAGAGAGACCTTGTGGCTTAGAGGCAAATAACACTGCCTCATATGCAATCAGCCCATGGTTCGAATCTCAGAAGGGTATGGCTGGCTGATGACGACTAATGAGTCAGAAATGCATTTCAGTTTCCCTTTAATTCTTTGTTAGTAATTTACACAAATATAGGAATTGTCCGGTGTGACTACTGCCTGTTCGATAGCCTTCAAGATAGGCTGAAAACAGGAAATAAAGATTTGCCCCATGTTTGGGGCCTAGCAAGGTAATCTAAAGAGTTAACATTTGAAACATATCTTCCCTTGCAGAAAAAAAGCTAACAGAGCGAGAGAGACCTTGTGGCTTAGAGGCAAATAACACTGCCTCATATGCAATCAGCCCATGGTTCGAATCTCAGAAGGGTATGGCTGGCTGATGACGACTAATGAGTCAGAAATGCATTTCAGTTTCCCTTTAATTCTTTGTTAGTAATTTACACAAATATAGGAATTGTCCGGTGTGACTACTGCCTGTTCGATAGCCTTCAAGATAGGCTGAAAACAGGAAATAAAGATTTGCCCCATGTTTGGGGCCTAGCAAGGTAATCTAAAGAGTTAACATTTGAAACATATCTTCCCTTGCAGAAAAAAAGCTAACAGAGCGAGAGAGACCTTGTGGCTTAGAGGCAAATAACACTGCCTCATATGCAATCAGCCCATGGTTCGAATCTCAGAAGGGTATGGCTGGCTGATGACGACTAATGAGTCAGAAATGCATTTCAGTTTCCCTTTAATTCTTTGTTAGTAATTTACACAAATATAGGAATTGTCCGGTGTGACTACTGCCTGTTCGATAGCCTTCAAGATAGGCTGAAAACAGGAAATAAAGATTTGCCCCATGTTTGGGGCCTAGCAAGGTAATCTAAAGAGTTAACATTTGAAACATATCTTCCCTTGCAGAAAAAAAGCTAACAGAGCGAGAGAGACCTTGTGGCTTAGAGGCAAATAACACTGCCTCATATGCAATCAGCCCATGGTTCGAATCTCAGAAGGGTATGGCTGGCTGATGACGACTAATGAGTCAGAAATGCATTTCAGTTTCCCTTTAATTCTTTGTTAGTAATTTACACAAATATAGGAATTGTCCGGTGTGACTACTGCCTGTTCGATAGCCTTCAAGATAGGCTGAAAACAGGAAATAAAGATTTGCCCCATGTTTGGGGCCTAGCAAGGTAATCTAAAGAGTTAACATTTGAAACATATATATATATATATATATATATATATATATATATATATATATATATATATATATATATATATATATATATATATATAAAAAATCTTATACTAAAATGGAATTCGGACGTTCTTGCGTTTCAGTGTCTTAAGAGATGATCCGTAAAAATAAAAAAAAGGCTTGCGCTAAACAACGTCATTCTAGACCTTCTTGCATTTCAGTTTCTATGACGGGGTCTTCCAGCTTGGCCCTTTGATGACTTGTGGACTTCAACTCCCAGAATTCCTCAGCCAGGCACGCTGGGAGTTGGAGTCCTCAGCCAGGCAATTCTGGGAGTTGGAGTCCACAAGTCATCAAAGGGCCAAGCTGGAAGACCCCTCTTCTAAGAGATTGTTCATTTTAAAAAAATTAAAAATAAAATCTTGCACTAAATAATATTTAGACATTCTTCCCTTTCGGTTTCTAAGGGACCCTCTCCTCCTCTTCTCCCCCCTGATTTGGTGCTCCCCCAGCTTTATTTATTTGCTTTATTTCTTGCATTGATATGCTACCTGTCGCGCTGTCGAAGCGACAAGTACGCCGCGGTGCTGTGTCTCACCGTCTGGGTGGGAACGAGCGCTCGGCTGTTGGAAATTTAGACGTAGGCCGAGGGTCTCCCTTGCACCGGGGGTCTTAGCACCCTGCCCTCTGCCTCCTTGAAGGTGCCTGCTGCCCCCAGTGCCACCAGTGTCTCTACAACCAGCGCCTCTACAGCCACGGCCAAGAATTTGCCGATCCGGACAATCCCTGCCAGAGTTGCCAGTGCAAGGTGAGACCCCCCCCCTCAGCTCCGACCCGGGGAAGATACCCCCCAAATTCTCCTGCCCTCCTTCAGTTGCCTGGCAGCCCAAATCCTTAAACTGCCACCCCCAAACTCAACCATCCTTTCGTTGGTTCCTTTGGGGAGGGGGGGTGTCTCTAATTCCTCTAATTGGTTCTCATGGGCATCCATGGAGGGGGAAGCATCCTGATGTTATCGCACAGCAGAGACGATGCAATTTGAACGGGGCTGGTCTGAAGGCACTGCCCGTGTCACTGGCATGACGACATGCGTGATGCCGGTAGGGTCTCTACCATAGGACCTGCCTGCACTGTCTTTCTGGCCCTGTTGCTCACGGCCTTGCTACATTTAGGCAAAGCAACATCCAGGTTAGTGGAAGAGCAAAGGACATGTCTGCACTATTATCTGGGCTAATGTGAAGCACGCAAAATGTTACAGAGGCTTAATATCGTTTGTATTTGGGCTGTGAATTGTCATAAGAACAAAAACGCTGCAGGGGTAATTTTTCATTCCAGAAAGGTCAAAAGGACCATCATAATTTAACAATGGAATGGAATAGAGAATAGAATAGAACGGAACGGAACAGAACAGAACAAAACAGGAATAGAATAGAATAGAATAGAATAGAATAGAATAGAATAGAATAGAATAGAATAGAATAGAATAGAATAGAATAGAATAGAATAGAATAGAATAGAATAGAATAGAATAGAATAGAATAGAATAGAAAATATGGAATGGAATGGAATGGAATGGAATGGAATGGAATAGAATAGAATAGAATAGAATAGAATAGAATAGAATAGAATAGAATAGAATAGAATAGAATAGAATAGAATAGAATAGAATAGAATAGAATAGAATAGAATAGAAAATATGGAATGGAATGGAATGGAATGGAATAGAATAGAATAGAATAGAATAGAATAGAATAGAATAGAATAGAATAGAATAGAATAGAATAGAAGAATAGAAAGAATAGAATAGAATAGAATAGAATAGAATAGAATAGAAGAATAGAAAGAATAGAATAGAATAGAATAGAATAGAATAGAATAGAATAGAATAGAATAGGCCAAGTGTGATCAGACACAAAAGGAATTTGTCTCCAGTGAAGAAGCTCGCAGTCTACATACAAACAATAAAGTAATAACAATCATAATGATGATACCAATAAAAGAAGGTAGCAGAAAAGATGAGAAGGATAATAGCGATAAAAGCTTATTTGCCTCCGTTGGAGCTTCCCCAAAGGCTCTAGATTAGATGGAAGAGGAGCAGAATCAGAGGGTCCTTCGGATCTGAATCCCCGTCCGTCTCCTCTCTTGCAGGGGGGCACCGTCCACTGCTCCCCCACCGTTTGCCCACCCGTGACCTGCCCCCACCCAGAGCGGAGGCCTGGATCCTGCTGCCCTACCTGCCCAGGTGAGTAACGGTGGAGAATCGATGAGGCACCTTCCACCTCTTGCTTTATTTCTATGGAATTCCAGTTTTGGAGGGAAGGAAGGAAGGAAGGAAGGAAGGAAGGAAGGAAGGAAGGAAGGAAGGAAGGAAGGAGAGAGAGAAGAGAAGAAAAGGAAGGAAGGAAGGAAGGAAGGAAGGAAGGAAGGAGAGGGAAGGAAGGAAGGAGAGAGGGAAGAAAGGAGGGAAGGGAGGGAGGGAAGAGAAGGGAGGGAGGAAGGAAGGAAGGAGAGAGGGAAGAGAAGGGAAGGAGGAAGAGGAGAAGGAGGAAAAGGAAGGAAGGAAGCTTTGCTCTTCATCATCTGTAACTTTAATCTCTTTTTATATTGATAATGGTTTTTATAGGTCTACTCCTGACTATACTGTAAACCACCCAGAGGACTGTAATAAATCAGTACATAAAAATAAGGGGAGGGAGAGTCGAATAGCGGTGTGTATGTGAGGGTCAACACTGACTTCCCCTCCTTCCTCCCCCCCCCTCCCCCCCCCGTTTAGGCTGCCTTCACGAGAGCCAGGTGGTGCCAGACGGGGAGGCAGCCCCCAACCCGCTGGATCCGTGCCAGGCCTGCGTCTGCTCCGGGGGGGAGCTGGTCTGCACCCCACGGAAGTGCCCGGCTCCCCTCTGCGCCCACCCCTTGCCGGGCTCCTGCTGCCAAAACAACTGCAATGGTAGGATGGCAGAATCTCCCAGGGTCCTGCCCGATGTGCAACGCCCAATAAACCCCACACCGAAGTGGAGGTTTAATTAATCGGAATAGAGCTGGAAGGGACCATGGAGGTCTTCTAGTCCAACCCCCCTGCTCAAGCAGGAGAGCGTTTACCATTTCAGACCAATGGTTGTCCAGTCTCTGTTTGAAAGCCTCCAGTGATGGAGCACCCACGACTTCTGGTGGCAAGCTGTTCCACTGGCTAATTGTCCTCACTCTTAGGATGTTTCTCCTTAATTCCAGGCTGCTTCTCTCTTTGGTCAGTTTCCAACTATTGTTTCTCGTCCTGCCCTCTGGTGCTTTGGAGAATAATTTGACCCCCTCCTCTTCTTTTGTGGCAGCCCCTCAGATACTGGAACGCTGCTATCTTGTCTCCCCTATTTCTTCTTTTCTTTAGACTAGCCCACGGGTCGGCAACCCACGGCTCCGGAGCCGCATGCAGCTCTTTGAGCCGTCTCCTGCGGCTCCCAGCCGCCCGGTGCGCACGCACCTCTTCGAACGGGCAGTGGTGCGCGCGCACCTCTCCAAATGGAGAGTGGCACCGCCCATTTGGAGAGGTGCGCGCGTACCTCCGCACGAACGGGCAGCGGCGCCGCTCTTTGAGAAAGCTGCCGCGGCACGTTTGCAGACGGGCCGTTGCCGTCGCACAACCGGGAACCGGTTCCATCACACATAAAAAAAATGGCAACCGTGCGCGTCCGCGCATGTGCAAGAAAAACCATTTTGCGCATGCGTCAAACATTTTTTGCGCATGCGCGTGCATGGACACACGCACGCGGCTCCCACTTTTTTTATGTGTGATGGAACCGGTTCCCAGTGGCTCTTTTCCTTTTTCAGGTTGCCGACCCCTGGACTAGCCAGACCCAAATCCCACAGTCGTTCTTCGTATGTTTTAGTCTCCAGGCCAAAACTGGCTGCAGGATTCCAGTATTTGCGTCATCTTGATTCTATGCCTCTGTTTATGCAACCCAGGATTGTGTTAGCTTTTTTGGCTGCCGCCGCACACTGCTGGCTCATGGTCAAGCGATCGTCCACCAGGACTCCGAGGCCCATCTCCCAGTGGCTGTTTTTGAGCCAGGTCTCACCTCATCTGTACTTAAACCTTTGATTTTTCCTGTCTAAATGTAAAACTGTGCTTTTCTCCACATTGCACCTCATTTTGTTGCATAGGGTCCATTGTTCAAGCTTGTCAAGATCTGTTTGGATCCCGAGTTTGTCTTCTGGGGTCTTGGCTACTCCCGCCAGTTTGGTGTCATCTGCAAATTTGATGAGTTCTGTTAGGTGTTTAGTGCCAGCCATTGGCAGTTCCCCAAAAGGGTCATCAGATGGAGGCAAAGAGGCTTCTTTGCTTCCACTGATGAGCCAAGGGTCTCGGACCCTACAGCCCCATTGGTGAGAGTGTTTTATGGTCAAGGAGGGGCCAAGACCCCCCATAAATACCTCTGCACGAGGGGCTGTCCTTTGTTCTAGCTTCTAGCTTCTAGTCTCCATTTCCTCCTTCTAGTTCTTAGTCCTTCTTTTAGTCATGTAATGTTAGCTTGTTTTATTTTATTTCTCTCTCACATGCAGGCATGAATGCTTTCATGCCAAGTATTTCTTTCTCTTTGATCTATCTTGAATAAAGCTAAATATGATTGCATCTCTGCGTGATGCCTTTGCTTGGAAGCTCCTTTAACGATTCATCGTGAGAAAACCTCACAAGTTGGTAGGCAGAGCATGGTTTAAAGGAAAGCTTCCAAGCTTGCAGAAAATTTGAAACTGAAATGGATGGCCGGAGATCCCAGATCGTTACCAGAAGTCATCGATCGAAGACAGCCTCCCCGCCTACATCCATGACTTCAGTTCCTGAGGCAACCTCAGCTACAGATGAAAGCGCAAATGACCTTCATCCCGTCAGAGGATCCAGCAGAGCGTCCAGGACCCCTTCACATGCCTCTCTACAACTGAACGCCACAGAGGAGAGCATACAAGGTTTGCAAACTGTCCAAGGCTGCTCAGATGCTGCAGAGACGGACCTGGCTGAGACCAAACGCCGCGTGAGTAAACTGACTGCACAGGAACGTGAAGAGCTGCTTAAAGAGATCCTTGCAATGCAGGGGAAAGGGAGGGGGAAGGCAGCCCAGGAAACCGAAGAGACCACGAGGCTCCCAAATATGGCGCCTGCCACCCTTAGTGACCCCGGGACCCCAGGGCTTTTGGCGGGAACCCCCCCTCCCAGCTGTGAGCTACAGCTTCCGGGGGCAAGCGGAAACAAGATGGCTCCGCCCACGTGGTCTGGCACAGGAAACAAGATGGCGGCCCCCACACGGTCTAACAAAGACTTGACTTCTTTAAGTCTGGAAAGCCAGCAATCTCTGGCTTCCAACCAAAATAGCCTGCAGTCACTGGCATCCAGCCTGAATGACATGCAATTCCTGGCATCCGAGCAAGACAGCATGCATATTCCTGATTTCTCCCCCCCACAAAGCCTTAAATGCTATGATAGCAATGAGATCTGCCCAGCCAAAACTGTTACAACGGCTCTCCAGACAGCAATGCAAGCTCTGGCCACTGCCTTAGAGGCTAGCAAGACGGCGGCCACACAGACGTCGGGGGTGCCTACCCTCCCTCCAAGGCCTCCCATCCTCTCCCCAGAGCCCAACTGCCGGGGGGAATCCAGCCTGCAGCCTCCCAACAATCAACCCCTGCGGCCTCCCACCTTCTCTTCAGGTCTTCAGAACCAGCAATGGGCTCCTCAAGGCAAGCCAGGCAATGATGAAAATCCATGTGGTTTTAATTCTCGGGAGGATCCATTCAAACAACCCCGGGCTGGTAAATCTGGGCTCCGCCCCCCCAATGCCTCATGGGAAGAAGGGAGAAACCCTGAACAACGCCCTCCCCCTGATCACATGGTCTCCGGGCACGCCCATATGGAATTGCTAAATAAGCAACAAGAAAAAAGAGTGTCCCCTTTCAATGCAGAAACAGCTTCAGGAGTAAGCGTTTTTCCGCTTCCTTTTACATCAATGCCCATCTCAGAATTTTTTAAATATGGGTCTGAGTTTCTGGTCACAGACCTACCTAGTGATTTTAAAAAACTGCAAATAGCAGGAGAAAATTATAGCAGTTGGAGTAAAGATATACAGCTATATCTCTTAAAGCATGGGATTCTACAGATGGTTCGAAAACCACCCCCTTCCCCATGGGGACGTCAAGAAGAGCTGCTACACTTGCAGGCTTATTCTGCTCTACTCAGTTCCCTGGATAATAACTTGTTCCCTAGTATCCCAGCTGGTCTCAGAGCTGCTCAGGTCTGGGATCTGTTATTCAAATTATTCAACAGCGATACCATTGGTTCCATCACCAGATATACAACTGAGCTTTATACAACCAAACTGAAATTTGGTGCCAGCATGCCTGAACATCTTGCAAAACTAAAGGCACTCAGGGCAGAATTGATTTCCAGAGATTTTCCTGTGTCTGATGTGAGCATGCTCTCTATAATTTTCACTTCTCTAGACAGGAGTTGGAGCAATTTCATTGTTTCACTCGAAGCTGTCAAGAGGGAAGACATAAATCTGTCCTACCTCACAGGGAGACTGATTGAAGAAGATCAGAGAAGGAGAAATGCTGGAGAATACGCTAGAGTCACCACTCAGCAAGCCAGAAGGGGGCGCCACAACTCAGAGCAAATTAATGCTCTGCTTAAATGTTTCATCTGTGGCTCTGAGGAGCACCTCAAGAAAGACTGCCCCCATCAACATCAAGCCCCTAAACGTGGTCCCAATCAAGTAAGAGGGAAGGGGCAAGTAAGGGGGCGTGGCAGGGGCAAAGGACATTCACTGCATACTTGTTCCCTCACCCCCACAACAAAGGCTGATAGCTCCACTGACTTATGGTTACTGGACTCTGGAGCTTCTTCTCACATTACTAATATGAGTCAAGGTTTTAAAAGGTTAAAGAAAATTACCTCATCTGTCAAGGTTGCAAACGGTGATACTGCCTCAGTTGTTGGGGAGGGTTTCGTTTCTCTACCTGGACTTGGGAAAGTAGAGGGTGTCTTGCGCGCGCCTTCTATAGCCAACAACCTTTTGAGCATCACCAAATTGTGTGACGATGACAAAGTGGAAGTCCTATTTCGCAAGGGGGGAGGTCATGTCACCCGAGACCAGAAGGTCATTGGAGATATTACAATAATAAATGGCTTGCCATATTTTTCTCCCAAGGCACCACAACCTGCCCCAAGGCTTTCCAAGGGCAGTGTGGGCAAGGAGCCTGAATCTCAGCAGGCACCTACACCACCACTCAAAGCAACCAGAGCCAAGAGAGTGTCCATGGGAAAGCCAATGCACAATAAGTGCGTCCACCTCATGCACAGAAGGCTAGGACATGCAAGCTTCCCTGTAGTTAAAAAGATGGGAGAGTTTGCTGAGGGAGTCCAGCTCAAGGACTGTGACGTGTTTCTGGACTGTGCCATTTGCAAGAAAACAAAGAGGAAGGCTGCTCCTATACGAAAGGTGTCATCCCGTAAGACTCAATTCCCTTACCAACTAGTACATGTTGATTTGGTTGGGCCTTTTACACCATCCCTAGGAAAGAAAAGGTATTTTCTCACTGCCGTTGATGATTTTTCACGTTACGGTCATGTGTATACTCTCACAGAGAAATCTGAAGCCTTTGACGCCATAAAGTCGCTGTACAACTTCGTAGAGACCCAGTACAAGACCAAGATCGCACAATTGCAGAGCGATCGCGGGGCTGAGTTCATGTCTCAGAAGTTCCAGGACTGGGTAAGGCATAAGGGCATCCGCCATTTTCTAACTGCACCGTTCACCCCGTCGCAAAATGGTGTAGCTGAGAAAAGGAATGGAATCCTGCAAACCATGATGCGTAGTCTGATTGCAGACGCGGGTGTCGCAGAATCATACTGGGGGGAGGCAATTCATTATGCCAATTACACTTTAAACCGCACCTGGAGCAGTGTTGTGAACCAGACCCCATATTTCCTGGTTCACGGTAGGAAACCAAATCTGGCACATTTGCGTGTGTTTGGTTCCTATGCATGGGTGCATATCCCCAAGCAGCTACGGAAGAAGGGGAAACCTGTTTCCCAGAGACTAAGGTTCTTGGGCTATGCTCCTGGCTCCAAGGCCTATCGTTTCCTGGGAGAAGGGGGCAGGCCTGTGACTTCCCAATCTGCCTCTTTCGAAGAGGATTCCAATTGGACCCAGATCCACTCAAATGATCTGAGCCCATATGCCAACCGACCCAGCAAGGACACACCGACCGCGACATCACCAGAGGCGACCTCGTACCCTGCCACCGACGAAAGTGAGGAACAAGATGAAGATGCGTCCAGTCCCACGGAGGAAGACACGCCATCTTCACCCCCAGCGACACCTCAGAGACCCGCGGAAGAAAAGAGCGGTGAGTGGCAGAAGGTAAGGAGGTCAAAGCGGTCCAACAAAGGGGTCCCACCAAAGAGAATTGACATTGGCCACATAGCGTCTGTCAACAGCGTTGTGGTCACCCCAAAATCCTTCTCTGACATCCAGGAGCTGCCCATCGAAGAGCAAGAGAAATGGCAGCTCGCGATGGAGAAGGAAATGCAGAGCCTGAAACAACTTAAGGTCTTCACCCCCCAGCAACCTCCAAAGGAGAGGAAAGTCATTGGCACAAGGTGGGTTTACAAGGCAAAACCACTTGCCAATGGCCTCTACCTGTATAAGGCCCGTTTGGTAGCCCAGGGCTTCGCTCAGCGTTATATGGAGGACTACTCGGAGACTTACTCTCCAACCGTTCGGGCAGAGAGCGTCAAGGCCGCCCTCGTGACTGCAGCCGCTCTGGGAGAAGAAGTCTTCCAATTCGACATCCAGACGGCTTACCTCCACGCCAACTTGGACCGGCAGATCTACGTGAGGGCCCCACCTGGCTACCAGCAAGAAGGGGAAAATACATGGTTGCTTCACAAAGGGTTATATGGTCTTAAGCAGTCAGGGAAATTATGGTATGACTGTCTTAAAAAGAGTTTAGAACGAGTTGGTTTTCATACATCTAATGCAGATCAATGTGTTTTCACACGCAATTCCAAGGGTACCACAGAACGGGTGTTAGTTTATGTGGATGATCTATTATATGTAGGGCCAAACAAGAAAGGGTGTGATGAATTTGCCAAGGCCCTGGAAGAAAAATTTACTCTGAAGTCTTTGGGGCGGGTTGACAAGTACTTGGGTGTGCATATTTTGGCCACTAAAGGGGGGTTCGCTCTATCTCAAAAAGAAAAGATAGAGGAATTACTGGCCAAATGCAAAATGACAGAATCTAATCCTACGCATAGCCCAATGCAAACCGATTTTTACAACCACACCCATAAGGACGGTCCTGAGTTCACAGATAACACGCTTTACAGATCTGTGATTGGCTCCTTGCTATACATCAGCAATTGGAGCAGACCTGACATAACTTTAGCTGTGAATCTATTGTCCAGGCATGTGGAACACCCAAAGCAATTCCACTGGACTGCTGTTAAAAGGGTGCTTAGATACCTAAAGGGCACAGCTGATGCCCTCCTTATGCTAGAACCAGAGAAGGGGAAGACGGCCCAGCTCTCCGCTTACTCAGACGCAGACTGGGCTGGCGACACCAAAACTAGACGGAGCACTTCCGGTTTCCTCATATTGCTAAATGGCTGCCCAGTACATTGGAATGTTAGGCAGCAAAAATTTATTTCTTGCTCCACGGCCGAGGCTGAATATGCCAGCCTGTCAGACACGGCCAATGATTTGACTTGGTTCAATGAGCTGATAACAAACATCTGGGCATCTCCCCCTCTGCCCATCCAAATTCTAGAGGACAACACAGCTGCCATTGCAATCTCGGAGGCTTATGCAGTAGGATCTAGATCTCGCCATATAGACATACGCTACAAAAATGTCAGGCAGCTTACCAAAAAGGGTTTTATACATGTTGAGCACTGTAATACAGCTGACCAGATAGCTGATCTGTTTACCAAACCTGTTCCCATTGACCGGCACAACCTTCTGTGTAAGCGTTTGTGTTTGGCCTTCTGAATGTTTTCATACATGTCTATGACACCTGCTCGGCCCTTACATACATTCACTGGTCCCTGTCATTGGCTGGCAAGAAGGGGAATTGTTAGGTGTTTAGTGCCAGCCATTGGCAGTTCCCCAAAAGGGTCATCAGATGGAGGCAAAGAGGTTTCTTCGCTTCCACTGATGAGCCAAGGGTCTCAGACCCACAGCCCCATTGGTGAGAGTGTTTTATGGTCAAGGAGGGGCCAAGACCCCCCATAAATACCTCTGCACGAGGGGCTGCTCTTTGTTCTAGTCTGCAGTTCTAGTTTCTACTTCTAGTTCTATCTCTACTCCTAACCTCTATTTAGTCATGTAATACTAGCTTGTTTTGTTTTATTTTATTTCTCTCTTACATGCAGGCATGAATGCTTTCATGCCAAGTATTTCTTTCTCTTTGATCTATCTTGAATAAAGCTAAATATGATTGCATCTCTGCGTGATGCCTTTGCTTGGAAGCTCCTTTAACGATTCATCGTGAGAAAACCTCACAAGTTCTCCTTCAATTCCCTCATCTAAGTCCTTGATGAAGATATTGAAGAGTTTATTGGGCCTAAGACGGAGCCTTGTGGTCCCCGGCTGCTTACTTCTCATCTGAGTTGCCCTTTTTGTAACGTGGTGACCAAAACTGTGTGCTGTATTCCAGGCGTGGTCTTACTAAGGCTTTGTAAAGCAGTACTAGTACTTTACGTGGTGTTGATTCCTTTAAGATTCTGTCTACTTTTAGGTCTCTTCTGAGAGGCCCGGAGAAGGCAACTGAGCACGTGCAGAGTGCCAAAGCCCACCCATTTCCCATTTGTGTGCTTCCTTTGGAACGCCCACTCCCCCTTTAAAAAATCCTCAATTTGCATCTTTTTTTCTCTCTTCCCTTTTCCTGCAAAAATAACGCTGCCGATTTGTCTGAAATGCTCTCCTGCTCGAGCAGGGGGGGGGTTGGACTAGAAGACCTCTGAGGTCCCTTCAGACTGTGTGATTCTGTTTGTTTGTTTTTTTCTTTTCAATCCAGGCTGCAGCTACGCCGGAAAAGAATACCCCAACGGAGCAGAGTTCCCCCACCCCACCGACCGCTGCCGGCAGTGTCACTGCATTGTGAGTGCCCAGCGGTGGCAAGGGAAGTTGGCAGCCTCCACCTAGTGGGTCGCTCCTGGGCCAGCGGGTGGGGTGGGCTACATGACCTCGAGGGTGCCCGTTAAATCGAGAAGAGATGCCAGCACCATTCCCTTCCTTTCCCTCCCTCCCTTTTGCAGAACGGCCACGTGCAGTGCCTCTCCCGTCGGTGCCCGCCCTTGCTCTGCCCCGAGCCCACCGTGAGACCCCAGCAGTGCTGCCCCCAGTGTCCAGGTAGCCCCCCCCTCTTTTAGCGCCTCACCCCAACGACGGCCTGGGCGCCCACTGCCAAGTGGGTCACCTAGGAGGGGCCCAAGGAGGAAAAGGGACCATGCCACCCTTTTGACAGCCCCCCTCCCCTTTTATAGCCCCTCCAGCTGCCTGCCTGTACCTGGGGGTCTCCTACAAACACCTGGAGCGGTTCTATGACCCATCGGAGCAGTGCCGCAACTGCGTTTGCGCCAACGGCACCATCACCTGCCAGCGACAGCCCTGCGCGCCGGTCCGGTGCTCCCACCCGCTGCAGCAGGGATGTTGCCGCACCTGCGATGGTAACGGGTGACCCCTGCCCACAGAAGAGAATAAGAGAGTTGGGAGGGACCCTGGAGGTCATCTAGTCCAACCCCCTGCTCAGGCAGGAAACCCTTTACCATTCCAGACAAAGGGCTGTCCAGTCTCTTCTTAAAAACCTCTAGTACTAATCAATCAATCAATCAGAATAGAGCTGAAAGGGACCCTGGAGGTCATCTAGTCCAACCCCCTGCTCAAGCAGGAAACCCTTTACCATTCCAGACAAAGGGTTGTCCAGTCTCTTCTTTAAAAACCTCCAGTGTTCACAACATCCCCGGAGTCCCAGCCCTGGGGGAGAGGGGGCCCCCCTCGCTCATTCGACTTCAAGGAAGGGTCCCCAAGCAGGTTGCATCCCACATCTGACCACATGAGCTGTGGTGGCGCAGTGGTTAGAGTGCAGCATTGCAGGCTAATTCTGCCGGCTGTCAGCAGTTTGGCAGTTCGATCCTGACCAGCTAAAAGGTCGACTCAGCCTTCCGTCCTTCCGAAGTCGGCAAAATGAGCACCCAGATTGTTGGGGCCAAATAGGTTGACTTTGTAAACTGCTTAGAGAATTTGTAAAAGCACTACAAAGCGGTATATAAGTGCTATTGCTAAGTCGGAAGGAAGGAAGGAAGGAAGGAAGGAAGGAAGGAAGGAAGGAAGGAAGGAAGGAAGGAAGGAAGGAAGGAAGGAACAACCCTGACGGTGCAGTGCTGAGAATGCAGCATTGCAGGCTAACTCACTGCCCACTGCCAGGTGTTCGATCCTGACCGGCTAAAAGATCGACTCAGCCTTCCGTCCATCCGAGGTCAGTAAAATGAGCACCAGTGGGGGGTGCCGTTGGTCCAGGCAGGGCGTTGTGTTGTTACAAACACCAAAGCAACACGGTGTTAAATCAGGGGTGTCCGGCAGTGTGTTCAGAGACTCGCCCCGCTTGTGCCAACCTGTTAGGCAAGCTTAGGATCTCCCGTTTGAGCAGGGGGCTAGACTAGAAGACCTCCAAGGTCCCTTTTCCAGCTCTATCCTGATTCCGATTCCGAAAGGTCTCGTGGACACCCGGGGTGGGAGGCATCAACTGCAGGACCTCATCGGCATAAGGTTGGCCCAGATTACATATAATCCTTGACTTACAACCATCCATTTACTGACCATTCCACAACGGCACTGAAAAAGGTGACTTACGACCGTTTTTCACTCTTATGACCGTTGCAGCGTCCCCACGGTCACGGGAGTGAATTTCGGACGCTTGGCAACCGACTCCTGTTTATGACGGTCCCAGCGTCCCCTTTGGCGACCTCCTGATGGACAAAGTCAATGGGGCAAAACCAATTTCACCCCAACCATCGTGTCACTAACCGCTGCACTGATTCACTTAAGAACGGTGTCAAGAAAGGTCGCGAAAGGGGGCAAAATTGAACAAGGGAGAATTTGGGCTCCCCTGAGGTCATAAGCCGAGGACTAGGTATGTGTCGCGGGTAGCCTCGATTTCGTTCGTTTAGTGTCCGTTCAAAGTTACGCCGGCACTGGAAAAAAAGCGACCCAGGACCGTTCCTCACCCTCGTGACCATCGTGGCGTCCCCGTGGTGGGGGGATCCAAATTGGCAGGATAAATTTGGGCTGAATTGTTGTCGTAAGTCAGGGACTACTTACTCCTGTGCTACTTCTCCCAGAGGAGAGGGCATTCATTCACATCCACGGTGCCGGGGGGGCTGTCCTGCCCACCCGTTCTTCAGCTTCACCAGCCCTTCTCTGCCCCTCCCCCTTCCAGGCTGCCTCTACCAGGGCAAGGAGCTGCCCAATGGGGAGCAGTTTGCAGACCCCCGAGACCCCTGCCGCCTCTGCTCCTGCTGGGAAGGGAGTGTCACCTGCAAAGCCAAGACTTGCCCTCCAGCCGCGTGCCCCTTCCCGGTGCCCGGGCCTTGCTGCAAGAGCTGCGAAGGTAGACGGGAGGGGGGTGGTCCTGGGGGGGCGGGGGAGTGGGCCTGCCTCCAGGGAAGGGGTCTTGTTTGGGATCTGGCCGGAACCACGCAGGGCCACGTTATCCGAACCTCCTGACTCGGGGGGGGGGCGGCCTGGGGGCCTTTTGGTTGAACCTCTCAAATGAATGTGGTTGAGTGATTAAGGCACCGGGCCAAAAGTGGGAGACCAGGAGACGGTGAATTCTAGTTCTCCCTTAGGCGTGGAAGCCATGGGGTGACTTTGGGCCAATCACCAGGAGAAGGTGACTTCTAGTCCCACCTTAGTCACAAAAACCGGTTGGATGTCTTTGGGCCATTCACCAGGAGATGGTGAATTCTAGTTCTCCCTTAGGCATGGAAGCCATGGGGTGACTTTGGCCCAATCACTAGGAGAAGGTGAGTTCTAGTCCCACCTTAGTCACAAAAGCCGGTTGGATGTCTTTGGGCCATTCGCCAGGAGACGGTGAATTCTAGTTCTCCCTTAGGCATGGAAGCCAGGGGTGACTTTGGCCCAATCACTAGGAGAAGGTGAGTTCTAGTCCCACCTTAGTCACAAAAGCCGGTTGGATGTCTTTGGGCCATTCGCCAGGAGACGGTGAATTCTAGTTCTCCCTTAGGCATGGAAGCCATGGGGTGACTTTGGCCCGATCACTAGGAGAAGGTGAGTTCTAGTCCCACCTTAGTCACAAAAGCCGGTTGGATGTCTTTGGGCCATTCGCCAGGAGACGGTGAATTCTAGTTCTCCCTTAGGCATGGAAGCCATGGGGTGACTTTGGCCCGATCACTAGGAGAAGGTGAGTTCTAGTCCCACCTTAGTCACAAAAGCCGGTTGGATGTCTTTGGGCCAGTCACCAGGAGACGGGAGGTGACGAAGGAGTGGGTGCCCGCCAGGAGGGCCCACGAGTCCAGGGATGGGTGTAACCGGAGCACAACCTGGAGTTGTGCAAAACACTTCTTGAGCCAGAGAAGAAGGGGAGTCACAACGCATCCTGCCTTCCTGTGCCGACGGAGCAGGTGGACGTCACAGGGCGGAGTCGGCCCGTCAGACAGATCCCATCCTCATCGGAGCAGAGGGGATCCTGCGGGACCCACCCACCCACCCCTCTGCTGATCCCGGTGCCGTAACCGCCGAGGAAGACCCACCGGGTGAGGTCCGGAGCAACCTTCTCTTCCCTCACTTTCCTAAGGGTGCGAGTACGTCTCCCAGCGTTACCTGAACGGGCAGGAGTTCCCGGACCCCCAAGACCCCTGCGGGCTCTGCTCCTGCCTGGACGGCCTGGTCACCTGCACGAAGAAACTCTGTTTCCAGGCGCCCTGCAGCCACCCTTTCCGGGCGCCCGGCCGGTGCTGTCCTACCTGCCACGGTGAGGTCCGAGGGGCGGGAGAGGGCAGGAGAACGTGGGAAGCGTGGTTGTCCGCAAGGAAATGGGGTGGACAATGACCTCGCTGACCTTTGGGGTTGGAGCTGTCCTCACACCCCACCCTCAACCACCCCCCTTGGCTTATGACCACAACAGACCCCCAACATTTCCAGTCTCTAAGCCAGAGAGTTGTTAAGTGAGCCTTGCCCCGTTTTACGACCTTTCTTGCCACCGTCGTTAAGCGAATCACCACCATTTTTAAGTGAGCAACACGGTTGTGAAGTGAATCGCTGGAATTGCTAAGCGAGTAACATGGTCCTTAAGTGAACCCAGCTTCTTCCGTCGTCCTTGCTGGTCAGAAGGTCGCAAAAGGGGATCACATCAAACACACACACACACACACACACACACACTGGAACACACTGCGACCGTCCTAAATGCGAGTCAGTTGCCAGGCGTCTGAATTTTGATCACCCTGTCCTTTGGAAGGCTGTAGCAGTTGTCAAGGGTGAAAAACGGTCACGGGTCCCTTTTTTTCAGTGCCGTCGTAGCTTTGAACGGTCCCTAAACGAACTGTCGTAACTTGAGGACTATCTGTACTTAAGCCTCTGATGCAATCGCGGCCCGCAAATTGCCGCGTAAAAACACGGAGGGACTCAAAGTGGAAATGACCCCTGAAATGCAAATTCCGTCACCGATTTTCTGAAAAGGCATAAGCAGACCCACCCACCCAACCCCCCGTGTGAGGTGAGATGGGCGACTTCTCAATTGGATAAATAGAATAAAATTTAAAAAATAATAATCGGCACCTGCCATCAGCTGCAGCTCGCTTCTCCAGAGGCAAATTTCATTCGATGATGGCCAGAGTTTTGTCAGGCACCGTTTGTGTCGTCAGACACACCCTAAAGCCGCTCTGTGCATCTGATGAAGTGACCTGTGGTTCACCAAAGTTGGCACCTCCAAGTAGAACCTCTTAGTCAGAAAAGAGGCTACGCAGAGTCCTGAATTCTAGCAAGAGAACCGGCAACGTCCCCCTTGCCCCTGACTCTCAAGGGAGGCTTTACTCAGACATCTCCTATCCGGGCAGCGCTCGATCCATTCCCCCCCCCCCGGCCTACGATATCCTTTTCCTCCCAAGACGTGCCAGGGGCAATGCCCTCCCCAGGTGCCTGGCCCCCTGGCAGCAGCCCCGCCCGATCCCAGGGCTCCGGTGAGCCTCCACTAACCGCTCTGCCTCTCGCCAGATAGACTGCGCCTTTCATGGGGTCACTGTTGCCAATGGCCAGAGCGTCCCTGACCCAGCAGACCCTCTGTGTTCTGAGTGCACCTGTCAGGTGAGTGTGGCGGTGGCCAGGAGCAGGTGGGGGAAAGATGGGAGGGAGAGAAAGAAAGAGAGAGAAAGAAAGAATGAAAAAAGAAGGAAGGAAGGAGAGAATGTTGAGAAAGAAAGAAAGTAAAGAGAAAGAGAAAAAATGAAACAAGGAAGGAAGGAAAGAAGGAATGAGGGAGAAAAAAGAAAGCAAAGGGAAGGAAGGAAAAATGAAAAAAGAAAGAAAAAGAAAAAATGAAACAAGGAAGGAAGGAAGGAGAGAGAAAAAATGGAAGGAAGGAAAATGAAAGAAAAAAAGAAAAAAAATGAAGGAAGGAGAGGGAGAAAAAAGCAAAGGGAAGGAAGGAAAGGAAAAAAAAAGGAAGAGAAAAAAGGAAAAAATGAAACAAGGAAGGAAGGAAGGAGAGAGAAAAATGGAAGGAAGGAAAATGAAAAAGAAAAAGAAAATGAAGGAGAGGGAGAAAAAAGAAAGCAAAGGGAAGGAAGGAAAGAGAAAAAAGGAAGAGAAAAAAGAAAGAAAAAAATAAAACAAGGAAGGAAGGAAGGAGAGGGAGAAAAAAAGCAAAGGGAAGGAAGGAAAGAAAAGAAAGAAAGAGAGAAAGAGAGAAAGAAAGAAAAAGAGATCCAAGCCTGCCTTCATTTACGCATCATGTCAATCTGTCTTTTTCCAAATGTGGCAACTTTTTAAGACAGGTGGACTTTAATTCCTGTGCTGGGGAATCCCGGGAGTTGAAGTCCACCCGTCTTAAGAGTTGCCACATTTTGGAAAAAAAAAAAAGCCAGGCCTTCCACCACACAGCCGCAACGTTGAGTTTTGGACCAGGCCCTCCTTCCAGGGGTGGGGGGGTGGAGAGAAACTCGCTGGGTAAACATTTTCCTTGGAAGCCTCCAGCCATTTCCCTGCTGGCGGCTTCCGGCATCTGCCAATCATCGTCCAGCCAAAGGAACCACAGGAATCGTTCAACACGCTGCCCAGGGCTGCCCTGAAAACAGCAACAGCTGCCTTGGCGCGAAGGGCTGGAATCTGGCGTGTACACACGCGTGGCCAGACGGTCTGGAAGCCTCTGGCTTTTGCAGACTGGGAAGGCTTCCTTTTTCACCAGTCCTCGAATTGCCACTGTAATTGTGCCAGGATGTATGGCCGCAAGAGTCCTGCTTGCCCCATGTAACTGCACCCAATTTTGCATGCTGTTTTTAGAGCATCCACGGTATAAAGTCATTAAACAAATCCTGCGGTCTCTGTTTATGGAGAATTCTCCGGTCATCCGGGTCAGGGTTGTCCCAAAAGTGCTTTTTTCCGGAGGCAACTGGACTTTCTGGTTTTTTTTTTCTTGAAGACGTTTCGCTTCTCATCCGAGAGGCTTCTTCAGGTTCTGACTGGATGGTGGGGAATGGGAGGATTTATACTCCTTGCAGAGAGCTGGCCATTTGCATTGTTTCCGAGAGTCGTTGAGGCCACCTGGAGGTTTATCTGCTGCAAGAAGTCTCCGCACCCATTTGCACCACTCGGGTGACCCTGAGGTGACCTCAAGGACCCTCTAAAACCGTGGTGGCAAACCTATGGCACACGTGCCACAGGTGGCACGCTGAGCCCTCTCTGTGGGTACGCATGCTGTTGCCACCAGTCCTAGGCCTTCAGCTGGGTTTTATAAAACTTTTCGCTTTAGGCCTCCGCCACCGCGTGCAAAAAAAAAAGGTTCAACCAATCAATTTCAGCTTCTCACGGGAAAAAAAAAGATCTTGCAAAGTTGGAATTGATTTTTTGAACTTTTTTAGTCCCACCCAGTCTGCCGTTACCACTGCAGCCACGCCCACCCAATGGGCCACGCCCACCCAATGGACCACACACCCGCAATGGGCCACGCCCACCCGGCACCCGACGATACATAAGTGGGTTTTGAGTTGCAGTTTGGGCACTCGGTCTTTAAAAGGTTCGCCATCACTGCTCTAAAAGGATGCAAACGACCAGCTCTCTGCAAGGAGTATAAATCCTCCCCTTCCCCACCATCCAGTCAGAACATGAAGAAGCCTCTCGGCTGAGAAGCGAAACATCTTCAAAGAAAAACAAGAAAGTCCAGTTGCCTCCCGAAAAGGCATCTTTGGGAAAATTCTGTGGTCACTAAGCAAACACCACAGGGGTTAATCAAACACTCTGGCCAACAAAGCCTTCTCTCTCTCTCTCTCTCTCTCTTTCTCTTCTCCCCTCCCTTCCTCTTCCTCTTCCTCTCCCTGCAGGCAGGCTCAGTCCATTGCATGAAGAAGCTCTGCAGGCCTGCCAGCTGTGCCCACCCAGTGCCCGGTCCATGTGCCTGCCCTCTGTGCCAGGGTGAGTGATTTCAAGAGATGCTGCTCTTTATCCGCAGGGCTATCCGTTTGTTCATTCACTCACTCACTCACTCACTCACTCACTCACTCATTCATTTACTTATCTATTGCTTTAAAAACCATAACACAAAAAGGAAACCACAAAAGGAACAAAGCACAATCCTGATCAACCTTTCAGAGCGGCTGGACTTCAACTCCCAGAATTCTCCAGCCTCCCAGCTTCTTAAAGGGCCAGACAGGATTTCTGTGCTCCGACTCTGAGTGGCCACCTTTCCCCTTTCCAGGCTGCAGATTCCAGGGTCAGGACTACGGAGATGGAGAGAGCGTTTCTTCCCAACACCAGCCCTGCGAGGCGTGCCAATGCCTGGTCAGTCGTGGGGGCAGGGAGCTGAGTTATTGTGACCGCAGAAGGGGGGAGTGCAAACCACAGTTAGTCCTCAAGTTACGACCGTAACGAAGCCCGGGTTGATCCATTTTGTGACCTTGGTAACTTACGACTGCAATTTTACGACTCAATTTTACCATTTTTTTTTCCCTGCAGCGGTGCTTAGGCAAATGCAACACCAATGTTGCAGTCATTAAGCGAATCCTGTGGTCGTTAAGCAAAACCACTGTCTCTAGGGCACCATTTCGCCATAAAATTATAAGTGCAGACAGTCACAACCACAATTCAGGTTCAGCAAAATATCTATTGAGTTTTGCCCCATTTTATCACTTTTCTCGCCACGGTTGTTAAGTGAATTGCTGCAGTTGTTAAGTGAGTGACACGGTCGTTAAGTGAAGCCGGCTTCTCCCATGGTTTTTGCTGGTCAGAAGGCCCCAAAGGGGGGTCACGTGACCACCACCACCCCCGGAACGCTGCGACCGTCCTAAATACGAGTCAGTGGCCGAGCGTCTGAATTTTTGATCACTTGACCTTGGGGAGGCTGCCGCGGTCGTTAAGTGTGAAAAACGGTCACAGGTCGCCTTTTTCGGTGCTGTCGTAACTTCAAACTAAGTTGTAAGTCAAGGATCGTCATAAAACGTGGTCAGGGGATCACAGGTTGCTGCAAAGGGCTGTAAATTCAGCGGGGTTGTCGAGTCCCCCCAAAGTACATTCACACAACCGCAGGGGAGCTGCAGGCGCAACCGGTGCAACTTTAGATCTGGGTCACAGGAGACCTTTGTCGGGAAGGTCGTTCCCCTGCCCAGTTTTCTAAAAATGTCCTTCTTTTGGTCGCCTGTATTTGGCGCTTCTGTCATTGGTGCACGGCTTGTGGGTTTAACGTTGTGCCAACTACAAAACTGGGTTTACTCCGAGCTTTGGGGTTTTGTGCAAGCTGTGCTGGGGACCAAGGGGGCAGGGGGTGCCTTTGGGGGTGCGGACCCCTCTTCGGGGAGACGTTTGGCAGTCGATGTTAATCCGACTCGTGTCCTTTTCTGCCCGCAGCGTGGCACGGTGAAGTGCTCACCCGCTCCTTGCCCGCCCGCGCCATGCCAGGAGCCCGTCACACCCCCTGGGCAGTGCTGCCCCCAATGCCCGGGCGCCTGCCGCTACCAGGGGCAGCTCTACAAGAGTGGGGAGGTCTTCACTTCGCCCCAGGACGCCTGCCACAAGTGCACGTGCCGGGTGAGTGAGCGGCAGACCGGCCCAGGGTATTCCTGGCACACCCCGCTCTGGCCCGCCTGGCAGGGGACACAAGCTGCAGGAGCCCAGCCTGAAAGGGCGGCATCACCCACTGGCAGGGCAAGCCAGTAGAATATGAAACGAGGGCAACCCCACCCCACCCCCCCGCTTCCAGCACTGATGATGTTCCCTAGTTGGATCATGAAACGTCTGCAAGGAAACCACCCAGCTCAGAGAGCACCAGGGACCCCACAGTTCTTCTCCTTCCTTCCTTCCTTCCTTCCTTCCTTCCTTCCTTCCTTCCTTCCTTCCTTCCTTCCTTCCTCTCCTTTCCACTTCCTTCTAACACTAATGTTGTTCCCTAGTTGGGTCATGAAACGTCTGCAGGAAAACCACCCGGCTCAGAGAGCACCAGGGACCCCACAGTTCTTCTCCTTCCTTCCTTCCTTCCTTCCTTCCTTCCTTCCTTCCTTCCTTCCTTCCTTCCTTCCTTCCTTCCTTCCTTCCTTCCTTCCTTCCTCTCCTTTCCACTTCCTTCTAACACTAATGTTGTTCCCTAGTTGGGTCATGAAACGTCTGCAGGAAAACCACCCAGCTCAGAGAGCACCAGGGACCCCCACAGTCCTTTTCTTCTTCCTCCTCCTCCTCCTCCTCCTCCTCCTCCTCCTCCTCCTCCTCCTCCTCCTCCTCCTCCTCCTCCTCCCCACAACCTCCGCCCTTTCTAGCACTGATGAGGCTCCCTAATCAGGTAATGAAACGTCTGCAGGAAAACCACCCGGCTCAGAGAGTAGCCCAAGGTGTTCCGGGGTTCCTGTGCCCCACCCCCACCCCCCACCCCGCAGTCATTGACCCTGGTGGGACACTGATCTGCTTCTTTTTCCGACTCCGGGTGCCAAGGGGGGTAGCGCTCCAGGCTGAGGTCGGATCTTACCGCCCCAAGAGGCATCCCTCACTTGGCGGAGGCAGCACACCCGCCTTGGCCCTCCCCCCCTCACCAGCTCTTCGCCCTCTCCCTCCCCAGGCAGGAACGGTGACATGCCAGCCCAAGCCTTGCCCACATCAGTGTGCCCACCCCGTGCCCACTGCCCGGACTGCCTGCTGCCCCTTGTGTGATGGCTGCCTTTACGAGGGTCAGGAATACGCCAACCGGGCGGTCTTCACGCCACCCTCCAATCCATGCCAGCGCTGCAGCTGCCTCGGGGGCAACATGATCTGCACCCCTGTGGCGTGCCCACCAGCCCTGTGTGCCCAGCCCAGCCAGAAACCTGGTGACTGCTGTCCGCGCTGCCCAAGTAAGGACAACTGGGGGTGGCAGGGATGCTAACTGCACATCAAACAGATTTTAGTGCTGACGCGCCGGTTAGGATTGGCTATAACCCAGGCTGGGTGGCAAAGTGATTGGGTACCCCATAATCTGGGAGCTTCACCCCAACTTTGCTCTTGCCCCTAGTGTGCCAGCACGGAGGCCAGGAGTATCTTGAAGGCACCCAGTGGCTCTCGGCTTTGGACCCTTGCCAGGAGTGCTCCTGTGGGGTAAGACCCTCACGTCGTCGTCCTGTGGACCCCACCTCACCCAAGGGAGGTCAAAAAAGTCAAGAGGGTGACCACGTCCGTGCCACTGTGCGGAGGACCCGAAAAAGTCAAGATCATTGTCACCATCGCAGTTCTATTCCAGCATTTCTCAAACAGGGCCACTTTAAGAGGGGTGGACTTCAACTCCCAGAATTCCCCAGCCAGTATGGATGCCTGAATTCTGGGAATCGAAGTCCACAAGTCTTGAAAGTTGCCAAGTTTGGAGAGCCCTGTTTTAAAGCAATATCTTTCAAGCAGGGGCAGTTTAAGAGGGTGGACTTCGACTCCCAGAATTCCCCAGCCAGCCATGGAATTCTGGGAATTGAAGTCCCACCTATCTTAAAGCATGCCGGCTAGGGAATTCTGGGAATTGAAGTCCACCCATCTTAAAGTGTCCCTGCTTGAGAAAAACAGCTCGATCTGTAAGGGGTCAATAGTTTTTGACTGACACCCCCCCCTGCATTGTGACTGAAGCTAAAAAGCGGGTGGGCAGCCGATAGTCTAGAGGGGAGGGGATGACCTGCTGCCAACCCCTCGGCCCTCGGTTAAAAGAGCAGTTGGGGTCAACCCTGGAAAGCAGACTTGAATGAAGACCCTGGGTGGGTGGGGGTGTAGCGCCCTCTTATCCATCTTTGTGTGCTCCCCCTGTGCAATGTGGGTGGGGGGCTGTGTGCTGGACTGGGAGGGGTGCAATCTTAGCTTGGTCAAGTCTTGGGACCAGGGCTGTCCTTTAGGTGGTGTCAAAAACATTAAGAGAGTGATTTGGAACCATCCTGGCTGCCATTTTGACTTTTTTGACCACCCGGGGCAGATCCCTCTTCTTGGGATTCTTCCTACGCACCCTTGTGATGGCAAGAGGCCCCTTATCCTTTTCTCTCTCTCTCTCTCTCTCTCTCTCTCTCTCTCTCTCTCTCTCCCCCAGCCTGGGGGCGAAGCCTCTTGCCACCCGGTGCCCTGTGAAGCTACGCTCTGCTCGCACCCGGCTCCGGGCCCCTGCTGCCCCCTGTGCCATGACTGCCTCTTCGAAGGGGAGCGCTATGCCCACGGGCAGGCTTTCCAGCCGGAGTCATGCCTGCAATGCCTCTGCCAGGTGAGTGCCCACCTGCGTCCCTGCAGGGGAAGGACGGGCTGCCCGGGGTGAACATCCGCATCGCAGGCAGAAATCTCAGCCTTCGGGCTGGATAGCCATTCGGAGGACTGTCAGACCTGCCTCAACTCGGGTCTCTAGGGAAGAGAGATTTTTTTAAAATCTCTTTTTTTAAAAAAATCCCATTTATATCCCGCCCTTCTCCGAAGACTCAGGGCGGCTTACAAGCTTAGCAATAGCCTTCATTCTATGTATATGCCTGCTTGTTAGGGCTTTCACACACACACCCCAAGCGGCATTATTACAAAGTCAGCTTAATTGCCCCCAACAATCTGGGTCCTCATTTTACCTACCTGGGAAGGACGGAAGGCTGAGTCAACCTGGAGCCTGGTGGGATGCGAACCTGCACTAATTGCAGGCAGCTGGTGTTACTTAAGGAGGCATCAGCCCACTGCTCCACCTCGGGTTGAAGGGCCCGCCCGGCTTTTTCACTCAAGTTAAACGGTTGCAGCAAAAGTCAAGCGAGATCTGAGTACAGGTAATCCTCTCCTCAAGACAGTTCATTTATTGACCGTTCAGCCTCTCCAAAGGAATGGAGACTGCAGGTAGTCCTCAACTTACAGCAGTTCATTTAGTGACCGATCACAGTTGCAACGGCAGGGGGGAAAAGAGACTTATGTCCGTTTTTCACACTTGCGACAGGGAACTGACTCATATTTATGACGGCCACAGTGTCCGGGGATCACATGATCGGCTTCTGTGACCTTCTGACAAACAAGGTCATCTGAAAGAGGGGATGGAACAGACCCCAAGATCAGTGGGGCAGAGGGGGGTACTGACCATCTCTCCCTCTTGAAGGACGGCAATGTCCACTGTGAGGTCATCGCCTGCCCTCCTGCCACGTGTGCCCACCCAGTGACGGAGCCTGGAATTTGCTGCCCACATTGCAAAGGTGACACCCTGTCGTCCCTGGAACATGGCCTTAGAAGGGGCCATCGCCTGCTTCTTTTCTCATGCCTGGCCATTTAGCATTTCCCCAAGATTTTGTTTCTAGTCCTCATTATTGTTTGAGACAAAAAGACCACCAGCCTGACCACTGCTGTACTGAGCAGAAAGCTGGTTAACATGAGGTAAGATGGGCAGGAAAGAGAGAAAGAGAAAGAGAAAAAGAAAGAAAGAAAGAGAAAGAAAGAAAGAAAGAAAGAAAGAAAGAAAGAAAGAAAGAAAGAGAAAGAAAGAAAGAAAGAAAGAAAGAAAGAAAGAAAGAAAGAAAGAAAGAAAGAAAGAAAGAAAGAAAGAAAGATTGAGAGAAATTGAAAAAGGGAAAGAGAAAGATAAAAAAGAAAGGAAAAGAAAGGAAGAAAGAAAGAAAATTGAAATTGAAAAAGGGGAAAAGAGAAAGATAGAAAAGAAAGGAAAAGAAAGAGAAAGAAAGGACATAAAGAAGTAGAAAAAAGAAAGAAATTGAGAGAAATTGAAAGGAAAGAAAAGAAAGAAAGAAAGAAAGAAAGAAAGAAAGAAAGAAAGAAAGAAAAGAGAAATTGTGAGAAATTGAAAAAGGGAAAAAGAAAGAAAAGAGGAAAATGAAGAGATGAAGTAGAAAAAAGAAAGAGAAATTGAGAGAAATTGAAAAAGGGAAAAAGAGAAAGAAAGAAAGGAAAGAAAGAAAGGAGATAAAGAAGTAGAAAAAAGAAAGAAATTGAAAAGGAAAAAAAGAAAAAGAAGGAAGGAAGGAAAGAAAGAAAGGAAGGAAGGAAGGAAGGAAGGAAAGAAGGAAGGAAGGAAGGAAGGAAGGAAAAAGAAAGAGGAAGGAAGGAAGGAAGGAAAGAAAGAAAGAAAGAAAGAAAGAAAGAAAGAAAGAAAGAAAGAAAGAAAGAAAGAAAGAGAGAGAGAAAGAGATGGCCCCAGTCTTGCCCAGAACAGAAGGGGCTGTTCCGCCCCAGCAGGCCTGACCCATCTCTGCCCCCCCCACCTTCTGCAGGTTGCATGCAGGAGGGCCAGGACCGCCCCGATGGAAGCAGCTGGTTTTCTCCCTCGGACCCCTGCCAGGCCTGCCTCTGTGCGGACGGTGTCGTCACTTGCACCCGGATCATCTGCGTGAACACCTGCCCCGCCCAGGTGGAAATGCCCGGGGAGTGCTGCCCGGTGTGTGCAGGTGAGGAGTGGGCCCAGTGGGATCTCTGGGGGGAGGGGTGCGTGGGCTAGGGTGGGGTCTTTCTCCCAAAGCTTTAGTGGTGGACTCCCTGATCTCTCTGAAGTGCTATAACAGACTATCAGAGTGGGAAGGGACCTTGGAGGTCTTCTAGTCCAACCCTCTGCTCCAGCTTGAGCAGGGGGTTGGACTAGAAGACCTCCAAGCTCCCTTCCCACTCTTGATACTCTGTTATTCTGTTATCTTTTGGCCCTGGGCCACCGGGCACCGAAACTGGAACCCCGAACCCTGTTTCTGTCAGCCCTTCAAGGTAGACCAAGCTAGGAACCCAAAGCCATGACTTCTATTACAGCTAGTCATTGACTTACAATCCTTCGTTTAGCGACCGTTCAAAGTTACAAAAGTGTAACTGAAAAAAGTGACTTACGACCATTTTTCAAAGTCACGACTGTTGCAGCATCTCCAGAGCCAAAATTCAGGCACTTGGCAACTGGCGTGCATTTATTTCCTGACAAAGAACAATTAGTCAGTGGAACAGTCTGCCACCAGAAGTTCTGGGTGCTCCAACCCTGGAGATTTTTAAGTAGAGACTGGACAGCCATTGGTTTGGAGTGCTGTGGGGTTTCCTGCCTGAGCAAGGGGTTGGACTAGACGACCTCCAAGGTCCCTTCCCACCCTGATTATTGTGAATAACATTATTGTGTTATTCAGTGTCCCGGGATCCCGGGATCCCCTTTTGTGACCTTCCCACCCAACTGGTGATAAATGAAATCAAGATTTGCTTAATGATGGCATATTCACTTAATAACTGCAGTGATTCGCTTAAGATGTTTTCTCTGATTACAATTCTACCCCGGACTCAAGTTTGTCAGAGCATGCACAGTCTTATTGTGCTGAGATAACCCAGGAGTAAACACAGTAAACAGTGGTCTATATTAAATGGTGGTTTATATTAACACTATCTACAACAGGGGTCTTCAAACCTGGCCCTTTTATGACTTTTGGACTTCAACTCCCAGAATTCCTCAGCCAGGCACGCTGAGGGTGTTGAAGTCCGCAAGTCATAAAAGGGCCAAGTTTGAAGACCCCTGATCTACAATATCATACACCAGGAACAATAGACAGCAGGATCCAACAAACCACAGTTACAGCAGGAAACAGAAGAGAGAGGAAACACAGCAGCAGGGCCTTCCTTTTACACAAGGCTCTTAAAGGGACACAGACCCTGCTGAGTCATCAGTACATCCTACATCTCACATTATACAAGCTGGTTAGCTTCTAAATCATGACAAAGTTTCTCTTATCTAACTGTTATCTGGGTTGAGTCTCTTCCTCTGTTGTTCCTTCTTCCTTCTTATAATTCTTCTTCTTCCTTTTCCCAGATTGCAGCTACGGGGGCCGTAAATACGGGCCAGGGGAGAGCTTCCAGCCTGGGGGAGACCCCTGTGAAGTCTGCACCTGTCAGGTAGGACCCCCCCCTCCTTCAGGAATTGAGGGAGGGGTTACTCTCATGCTGGCAGATTCCCATCCTCCATAGCTGTCCATCCTGTACTGGTGCGCACACACACACCCCTTACCAAAAGGCCATATCCAACAAGCAAAGGAAGACTAGATGGCCTCTAAGTCCCCAGGAGTTGGACAAACAGGCCATGCTCAGCTTTTTTCCAGGGGGGGCAGGGGGCATCCCTTGCCAGTCCACCAATGCTGGGGGGCCGGCTGCCGCACATCCCCCTGGCAACGGAATAAAAACAGCCTGGCTGGATCAGACCAGGGCAGGTCGTCCTCAACTTAACGACCACAATCTCTGTTCCTAAGTGAGATATTTGTTAAGTGAATTTTGCAGTTTGGCAGCCATGCTGAGTTACCGTAGCATTGAAAAAAATGACTTAGGATTGTTTTTCACACTTACGACCGTTGCAGCATTCCCCTGTGCTCATGTGATCACAATTCAGATGCTTGGCAACTGACTCCCATTTATGACGGTTTTCAGTGTCCTGGAGGGATCACAGGATCCCCTTTTGCGACCTTCTGACACGGGGGGAAGCCAGATTCCCTTAACGACCCCGTGACTAACTTAGCAACTGCAGCAGTTTGCTTAACGACTGCAGCCCGAAAGGTCGTAAAATGGGGCAAAACTCACTTAGCAACAGAAATTTGGGGCTTAGTTGATGTCCTAAGGCAACCTTGGCTCTTTTATGACTCATGGACTTCAACTCCCAGAATTCCTGAGCCAGCATGGGGGAACTATGGCCCCCTCATGACTCATGGACTTCAACTCCCAGAATTCCTGAGCCAGCATGGGGGAACTATGGCCCCCTCATGACTCGTGGACTTCAACTCCCAGAATTCCTGAGGCAGCATGGCTCAGCTTGGAAACCTCTCCCTTCCCCTCAGCATGGCTGGCTCAGGAATTCTGGGAGTTGAAGTCCACGAGTCATAAAAGAGCCAAGGTTGCCTACTCACACACACACACACACACACACCGACCCATGCATGCCCACGGCCATACATGCACACACACACACACACAGTCGTGACCACACACCCACACCCAGGCCCACATGCGCACAAATGCACACACACACACACACACACAGCACGCCTACACCTACACATTCACACGTACACCTACACCCACACCCACCCACACTCACACATGTCACGCCTATGCCCACACAAGCTCACCCACGCCCTCACGCCCACGCCCTCACGCCCCCACCAACTCCCACGCGGCCTCTGCTCCCCTTCCCAGCTTATGTCGGACGGCCATCCGCGCCTGCAGTGCCACCGCAGACAATGTGCCAGCCTTCTGGATTGCGCCCAGGGCCAGATTCAGGCGCCGGCACCTGGCGCCTGCTGCCCCACCTGTGCAGGTGAGTCTCCCCCACCCCACCCCAGGGGCGGGGCTGGGGGCTCAAGGGAGACCGCCCCTCCATCAAAGGGGGTGGGCGAAACGCGCCAAAATCTGGAAAGCAGCCCCCGCCTAGGGGTCTTGGACTCCAGTTCTCAGCAGCCTGGCCTGGCCTGGTTGTGCATGATGGGGAGTGTAGTCCGGCACATCCTCCGAAAGGCAGCGGGGCAGAGGGGGGGGTTGTCTGCGGGAGGCGAAGCTGGCAGGGCCGCGTAGGTCCCTTTTAGGCCTCCCCCCCCGCCCCCCACCCCCGAGGCAGTTGCAGGGTGACCAGGGCAGCCCCTGGACTGAAAGGGTCACGGTGGGGGGGTGGGGGGGTGGGGGGGGTCGTTTTGAAAAAGAAAGGCTTCCCAAAAGCTTCTCTTCCTCCCTCCCTTCCCTCCTATCCTCTTCCCGTTCCTTCTTTTCTCCCTTCTCCTTCTCCCCTTTCTCTTTCCTTCCTTCCTTCCCCTCCCCTTCTCCTTTCCTCCTTTTTTCTATCCTTCCTTCCCTTCTCTTTCCCCACCCCTCCTTCCTCCCTCCCTCCTTTTCCCTCCCCTTCCTTTCCTTTCCTCTCCCTTCTCCTTTTTCCCTTCTTCCCTTCCCTTCTCCCCTCCCCTCCCTTCTCCTCTCTTTATTTTTATTTTTCCTTCCTTCCTTCTTCCCTCCCTTCTTTTCTTTTTCTTTCTTTCTTTCCTCTTTCTCTTTTTCTTCCTTCCTTCCTTCATCTCCTTCTTTTGCTCTTTTTCTTTCTTCCTCTCCCTCCTTCCCTTTTTCCTCCCTTCCCCTTCCCCTTTCCTCTTTTTCCCTTTCCTGCTGCCTCTCCTTCCAAAGAAGCCCTCAGCAACTGCACCTCCGACCTGCTGGGCAACCAGGTCCAAGCCGCAGAGGACCCCTGCTTCACCTGTACGTGCCAGGTGAGGCTCCAGCCCGGACTGACCCCGGAGCAAAGGATGGGGGTTTCTTCAGGGGGCGGGAAGGGGGGGAGAGAAGCAGAGCCCCAGAGCCGAGGAGCCATTCCCCACCCTGCTCCTTCCAGCTAAGAAAATGCAGACTCCCCCATCCTGGGCACCGCCCCCCCCCCCCAGCCTTGCTCCTCTTCCAGTCTTCGTGACCACAGGTGGTGGTCATCTTCCTCTGGGCACCCAAAGAAGGTCCAGGGGTGTTCAGAAGTCCCCACTCTTGCCTTTGATGCTGCCTTGTGTCACGGAAAAACCCAACAAAAGAAAACAAGAGAGAGCAACACAAAGCAATAATTCCTACTTTAGGATTCCGAGGTTTATTTCATCAGAACAGAACAGAAAAAGAAGGAATGGAATGGAATGGAATAGAATAGAATAGAATAGAATAGAATAGAATAGAATAGAATAGAATAGAATAGAATAGAATAGAATAGAATAGAATAGAATAGAATAGAATAGAATAGAATAGAATAGAATAGAATATATAGGATAGGATAGGATAGGATAGGATAGGATAGGATAGGATAGGATAGGATAGAATAGAATAGAATAGAATAGAATAGAATAGAATAGAATAGAATAGAATAGAAAATATAGAATAGAATAGAATAGAATAGAATAGAATAGAATAGAATAGAATAGAATAGAATAGAATAGAAAATATAGAATAGAATAGAAAATAGAATAGAATAGAATAGAATAGAATAGAATAGAATAGAATAGAATAGAATAGAATAGAATAGAATAGAATAGAATAGAATAGAATAGAATAGAATAGAATATTGGAGAATAGAATAGAATAGAATAGAATAGAATAGAATAGAATAGAATAGAATAGAATAGAATAGAATAGAATAGAATAGAATAGAATAGAATAGAATAGAATAGAATATTGGAAAATAGAATAGAATAGAATAGGATAGGATAGGATAGGATAGGATAGGATAGGATAGGATAGGATAGGATAGGATAGGATAGGATAGGATAGGATAGAAAATATAGAATAGAATAGAATAGAATAGAATAGAATAGAATAGAATAGAATAGAATAGAATAGAATAGAATAGAATAGAATAGAATAGCTTTACTGTCATTGTGTAACTCACAACAAAATAAAGTGCTGTCCACAGTGCACACTACACACAAGTAAAAACCACAAATAAGAACGTACATTATATACACACACCCTTCACATTCTATTCACCATTGCGCTGCCCCTAATTTTACACTTCCACCTTGCACTCTGCAGTGGCATTTCATGTGGTTAAGCAAAGCACAGTTGCAGCTGGGGGTTACAAATGGCTCCTTTGGAGTGTAAAACTGAGCACAGCAGAGATGTGACTTCAATACTTCGTCCACGAGGCCCGGTTGAGCTCCCCTGGGCCTCAGCCTCACAGGGAAGGACTCCAGCCAATATTTTCGCTTCCACCCCTTTTTCCGTGCAGGATCTGACCTGGGTCTGTGTGCGCCGAAGATGCCCGTTGCTCAGCTGTCCCACCGCCGAACGCTTCACTCCCCCGGGGTCCTGCTGCCCCATCTGTGATGGTGACCCGTCTTTGCCCTTTATGCCCCCTCCCTGCCCTCTGGAGGTATCGCCTAGTGGTTAAGGTGCCAGGCTAGAAAGCGGGGGGTCGTGAGTTCTAGTCCCGCCTTAGGCAGAAAAGCCAGCTGGGTGACTTTGGCCCAATCCCTCTCTTTCAGTGCAACCGACCCCGCAGGGCTGTTGTTGTAAGGAAAATAGGAAGAGGAAGCGAGGTTGGTAGTGTCCCCTGCTGTGAGTTAGTTCTAAGTGTAATAAAGGTGGGGAAAGGAAAGAATGAAAAGAAAGAAGGAAGGAAGGAAGGAAGGAAGGAAGGAAGGAAGGAAGGAAGGAAGGAAGGAAGGAAGGAAGGAGACGGAGAAAAAAGAGAAAGAGGGAGGGAAAGAGAAAGAGAGAGAAGAGATAAGAAAAAAAGAAAAGAGAGGAGAGAGAAAAGAGTGAGAAAAAGAAGGAGGGAAGGAAGGAAGGAAGGAAAGAAAGAAAAGTGAATGAAAGAAAGGGAGGGAAAGAGAAAGAAAAGAAAAAAGGGAAAGAAAGAAGAGGAAGGGAGGGAAAGAAAGAGAAAAGAGAGTGAAAGGAAAAAAAGAGGGAGGGAGGCGGAGAATGAATGAAAGAAAAAATGAAAGGAGAAAGAGAAAGAAAGAAAAAGAAGAAAGAAAGAAAGAAAGAAAGAAAGAAGGAAGGAAGGAAGGAAGGAAGGAAGGAAGGAAGGGGGAGGGAGGGCAGCCATTTGTCCAGAATGATAGGGCTCCTGCTTGAAAAGGGGGTCAGACTAGAAGACCTCCAAGGTCCCTTCCAACTCTGTTCTTCTATGATTCGTTTTGCAGAATGCGTGACTGAGCCTGACGGCCGGCACGTGCCTGACGGGGAGACTTGGAAAGACAGCGTGGACAGCTGCGTGTCCTGTTCGTGCCACGTAAGAACCTTGCCCCCGCCCCTTTCAACCCAAACCCTGCACGGTCCCTTGGCTTACGACATTGATTGAGTCCAGAATTCCCATCCTGAGTCCTGCTGCTCCTCGAAGTGGATGATCAGGCCGGATTTTACATCATTTTTGCAGCGGATCGTTAAGTGAACGGGTAATGGTTGCAAAGCAAATCCCAAAGTCGTTAAGTGAACAGCACAGTCGTTAAATGGATCCATTGTCTACAAAGCATGTTTTTTGAAGTGTAAACTGGGTTTTCAGTGAAAAATGCTGTAGATTGGAATCACATGATCATGGCATGTCAGAGCATGCGCAGTCTTATTGCGATGAGATAACCCAGGAGTAAACACGGTAAACAGTGGTCTATATTAAATGGCGGTTTATCTTACACTATCTAAAATATCGTACACCAGAAACAATATACATACACCTGCTAATACAGCAGGATCCAACACACAGCAGTTACAGCAGAAAATGGAAGAGAGAGCACACATCTGCGGAGTCTTACCTTTTATACAAGGCTCTTAAAGAGACACAGACCCTGCTGAGTCATTCCCAACATTACATCGTACATCTTATATTATATCAGCTGGTCAGCTTTTAAATCATTACCTTGACATGGCACACTGCAAATGATCATAAATGCAGACCTGTTGCCATCAGAACTTTTTGAATCTGGGTCATAAGTAGTTCTAGGTAGCTGTGCTATAACTTTAAATGGTCACTAAGTAAGCAGTCATATGTCGAGGACTCCCTGTAATTACCAAGGATATTGGCAGTATTTCTCATTTCCACAAGTTTCTAGTCCATGTTGATAAAGGTCATCCTCGAAATACGACCACAATTTAGCCCAAAATTTCTGTTGCTAAGCGAGACAGTTGTTACCTGAATTTTACCCCATTTTGTGACCTTTCTTGTCGCAGTTGTTAAGCGAATCGCTGCTGTTTTTAAGTTAATAATTTGGTTGTTAAATGAATCCGGCTTCCCCATTGACTTTGCTTGTCAGAAGATCACAAAAGGGGATTATGTGACCCCAGGATGCCCCAACCGTTGTAAATATAAATCAGTTGCCAAGCATCCGAATTTTGACCATGGGAATGCTGCAGTGGTCGTAAGTCTGAAAAACTGTCATAGGTCAGGCCCGTTGTAACTTCAAACAGTCACTAAATGAACTTTTGTAAGTCAAGGACTGACCTGTTTTCCCATCCTCGTTTTTACCAAGAATAAGACTGAAGGTGAAAATTAATCCCTTGGGGAATGGCAAAAGAATGGTGAAGATTTGAACCCAGGGCCAGCCACCTTACCTGCAAGAACATATAGGCTTGGGCCATAGTTGTGGATTTCGTGTTTCTTTCATAGCTGGCATTTTTTTTATGGAGCTGCTTTGCCATCACTAACGCCACCCAGAGAGGTTTAAGCAGGGGGAAACTACATCCTGGGAAAAAAAATGCCACTTTGGACGGCAACACAGTTTTGAGGCCGGTGTCTCCGAGACACGCAACTTTGCGATCTAACCTCGGCTCCCTTATTTGGTGCGCAGCTGGGACACATCGAGTGCCACATCCAGGAGTGCCTGCCCTTGGTATGCCAGGACGGCCTGGTGGAGACGCAGGTGCCGGGCCAGTGCTGCGCCGAGTGCCAAGGTAAGAAAATAAAAAGACACTTAGCTAGAAAAGGGTTTGGCTGTTTTGCGCGTCCCTGTTGGCAAACACATTTTAGCGTTCCCTGATAGTTGTGTTCTGATCTCTAAGACCCTGTGCATCCTTTTGCCAAAACAATTTGAAAAACGCTGATTTTTTTCCCCTCAAGCTCAGCTAATGCATTTTCACCAAGTGGAACCCCTCCCGGGTGAGCTGGGGGTGGGAATCCAACCGCGGTGACTTTGGGGCAGAAACGAAGGGCACCTTCTCCCCCCTCCCTTGTCCATCTCTTTCCCCAGATCCCAGCCAGAACTGCTCCCACCTGAGCCAGGTGTTCCAGTCCAGCCAGCGCTGGCAGGTGGACGAATGTACCTCCTGCACCTGTGTCTCCAATCAGGTGCACTGCCGTCGTGAACGCTGCTCCCCGTCTGCCTGTGCTGCGGTGAGTTGAAGAGAGAGGACTCAGGGTGTGTGTGTGTGTGTGTGAGTGTGTGTGTGTGTGTGTGTGAAATAAAGCGTGTCCCCCACTGGGGTTCCCTCCAGTTCAAGGAGGGGTTGCCACAATCTCCAAGGAGGGCCCGCTTACCAGTAGTTCTCAACTTACAACCTCAACTTGCAAGCATTCATTTACTGACCATTCAGTGTTACAACAGCACTGGGAAAAAGGGACTTAGGACCGTTTTTCACACTTAACGACCCTCGCAGCATCCCCGTGGTCAGGTGATCAAACTACGGACGCTTGGCAACTGATTCGCGTTTATGACGGTTGCAGGGTCCCGGGGAGGGTGAGGGTCACGTGAGCCCCTTTTGCGAGCTTCTCCCAAGCAAAGTCAGTGGGGAAAACCAGGTTCACCTAACAAAACAACTGCAGTGATTCACTTAGCAACGGTGGCAAGGTAGGTCATCAAATGTGAGGCAAAACTCGCTTCACAACTGCCTCGCTCAGCAGCAGAAATTTCGGCTCGGTTGTGGTTGTAAGCCGAGGATTACCTGTACTGGTCCAATACCATTCCCCCTTGCTGGGGAGATCGGGTTATCTCTGGAGCAGGGAGAGTGGAAGAGATGGAACTCACATACTCCGGGCATTGCTCTTTACTGACAGGATGAGACTCCGGCCCTGATCCCTGGTGTGTGCTGCCCCCGCTGCGTCCCACATCCCGCCACCTGTGTGGCCTTTGGTGACCCCCACTACCGGACGTTCGACGGCAAAATGATCCACTTCCAGGGAGGCTGCATGTACGTCCTGTCCCAGGATTGCCATGGGGGGGACTTCAGGTGAGCCCCCCTCCTCTCCGTGCCCAGCTCTTCCAGTCTTCTCTGAAATTAGGGCCAGGGTAGGAATAAGTTTGTTCTTTCTGCCAGACATCACCCCTTCTAGGTAGGCCAGCCCATGAAGCCAGCACGACACGGGTTGCAACTATATTCTTGATTGGTCTCAGTCACAACAAGAGGGTTGAAGTTCCCGAATGATGGACTTCAGCACCGGCTTTAAAATTTGGAAGAAAAAAAACTTTGGTCCCAGTGACTAACTCAGATTGGATGCTGCAAAAATAAGCCAGCTTGTGGAGTACCGTGCCACAAGCCAGGATGAGGGTGAAAGTTCATTCTCCGAGCTTGTGGGTTGGTTTCCGAATGTTTCGCGACCTACAACCAGCCTACAAACCCCTCCGAATCCAAATCAACCCCCCAGCCAAGCAGAGACAGCATTGATCCTCAACCATCCCGCGCAATCCCCCACTCCCACCAGCAGTTCATTTCCCATTGACCCCGACCTGATGTAACCTCCCCATCACGAGACCCATCACAAGCCTCTCTCTGATGACTCACACCTGACCCCATCAGAAGACCCTCACTTGACACACCCACACCTGAAGCCCTTATCAACAGAAGAGCACCGACACTGACATCCCCTCAACTCCGCTGAAGATGCTACCTAGCCTGGTAACGAAACGTTCGGAAACCGACCCACAAGCTCGGGAGAACGAACCTCCACCCTCTTCCTACGGCCAAGCTACAGAAATTCGCCACTATTTCAAACAAGCTTGGATGCTTGTTACCATCTGGCTTGCAAGGAGGAGCAGTGGCAGCCTTTCCTGGACACGGTGCCCAAAATAACTCTCCGATTATTCCCCCACCCTATCATCCCCCACCCTGCCATCAGCATCCATGTGACCAATGAGGATCGTGGACGCCCGGGCGTGTCCTGGACTAAGGAGGTGACCGTGCTGATCGGGGACACCACGGTGCAGTTGCTGCAGGATGGAGTGGTCATGGTGAGGTGGACAAAAGGCTGGTGACTCCTTCTCCCCCCCCCCCCATAATTCAGAGGCTCAGGGCTGTTCAGCAAGAGGGTGGCAGGCGAGATCCAGCTCCTCACCCAGAGATGGTGATGCTTATCTCCCTCTGCAGGTGGATTCCCGGACCGTCACCCTCCCCTTCCTGAAGGAGCCTCACCTCTCTGTGGACCCAAAGGGCAGCACCTTGCTACTGAACACCAACATCGGCGTCAAGGTAGCAAGGGAGGAAGGTGCCCTCTGCCCCCACAAGCAACTCTTGGGAGTGGGGGTACCCAACGATCAGGGGTAGCAAGCTGGGGGCTGAGTCATTTGGGAAACTCAGCAAAAGGCATACAAGGACCCTACCAAGATGTTCCCATCTTGGTTGCTGGCATCTTCTGCTCACCAACACTACGGGGGCACCACGTTTTACTTTGGGTAAAATTGGGTATGTCTAGTTCAGGGGGTAAGCAACCTTGGCTCTTTAATGACTCGTGGACTTCAACTCCCAGAATTCCTGAGCCAGCATTGCTCAGCATGGAAACCTGTCCCTTTCCTCTCAGCGTGGCTGGCTCAGGAATTCTGGGAGTTGAAGCCCACGAGTCATCAAAGAGCCAAGGTTGCCTACGCCTGGTCTAGTTTAACGAAAAGAAGGCCTAGGGGCGACAGGATACCATTTTTCCAGTATTTAATGGGCTGCCAAAAAGAAAAAAATGGGGGTCAAGGTGTTTTCCAAAGCACCAAAAAGCAGGAGAAGGAGAAACGGATGGAAACTCGTCAAGGAGAGAAGCAAGCCAGAAGTGAGGAGAAATTTCCCCACAGTGGGAACAATCAACTAGTGGAGCCTTCAGAAGTTGTGGGGTGCTCCAACGCAGGAGGTGTTTAAGAAGAGATTGGACGGCAATTTGTCCGGAATGATACATGGTCTCCTGTTTAAGCAGGGGGTTGGACTAGAAGACCTCCACGGTCCCTTTCAACTTTGTATTCTGTTCTACTGCTTTACTCGGCTTCAGACTAGATCTGTCTGTGGGAGAGAGGAAGGCAGTAGGAATGGGAGGGGGGGTTGGAACAGTCCTTCTCAATTTGTGAGTGATCGCTTAGCGGCCATTTGAAGTCACAAGGGACCTATCTTGGGGCTACGTGTGACTCCGATTCAAAGTTACGACGGTCGTCCCTTCAGAGTCACGTGAGTGTACTTTGGGCACTCAACATTCAGGGCCGTTTGCCGCATCCCGCTGTCACGTGATGACGGATTTGCCAAAAGCCAGCCTTTATTCCGGTTTTCTGCAAACTGCCCAAAGCGAGCCACTGGTTCACTTAAGGGCCACGATGGCTGTTTTACGACCACTGGATTTGTTTAACCACCACGCAAGAGGTCATAAAATGACCATATTATGACTGTCATAAATTGCAGAGCACGATAGGCAGGCTCCATTATGACCGTAACTCAAGGACTACCTATAAGCATACTGATGTAGACTTGGAAGATTCTGTAGAGGCCATCTAGTCCACCCTCCTGGGTCTGATCCACCAGAATGTCATCTTCCTTTTGGAGACCTCACCCCATCATGTGGCAGCCTGTTCCACCGACGAACAGCTCAGGAATGTCTAGCCTGAAAGTCTTTTCTTGTAGGTGGTAGCTTTGCTCTCGCTCCGGGAGACAAGAGGGAGCAAATCCATTCCTTCGTGCCCCGGATACGGCACGTCGTTGGTCTTTTTGCTCACCTGCAGGTGCTCTGGAACGGCCGCTCGCACCTGGAAGTCAGCGTGCCCGGAACATACAAAGGGCGCCTGTGTGGACTTTGCGGCAACTTCAACAGCTTCCCCCAGGATGACCTGCAGATGCGGTCAGGACACCTGAGCGTGTCGGAGGCAGCTTTTGGGAACAGCTGGAAGGTAAGTCAGAATGGAGCGGGAGGAGGGAGGGAGGGAGAGGGAGGAGATAGGAAGGAGGAGGAAGAGGAAGGACGAGGGAGGGAGAGAAGAGGGAGAGCAGGAGAAAGGTAGAAAAATAGGCGAGAGGGAGGAAAGAAAGGAAGAGAAGGGAGGGAGGAAGGAAGGAAGAAGGAAGGAAGGAAGGAAGGAAGGAAGGAAGGAAGGAAGGAAGGAAGGAAGGCAAGGAAGGAAGGTGGAAGGAGGGAGGGAGAATGGATGGATGGAAGGAAGGAAGGAAGGAAGGAAGGAAGGAAGGAAGGAAGGAAGGAAGGGAAGGAAGGAAGGAAGGAAGGAAAG
>NC_139515.1:88459203-88528160 GCF_947247035.1 Vipera ursinii | reverse complement strand
CAGATGGCGCAGATAGGCCTTCAGGGCGAGATAGGTGCCCCGGTTATGGAAGGGGCCGTGCTCCAGGCGGAGAGACAGAGTCACAAGGCAGTGCCCGATGTTCATCTTGTCCTTGACCTCAAAATCCCAGGTGAAGTGACACTGCAGGCGCTGGAGCTTCTCCTTCAGGGGTCTGCAGTGGGGGAAGGGGGGGAGAGGGAGGGGGAAGACAAAATGGAGGAGCCCTGGGTGAGTGGCAAAGGATACCTGCCCTGGGCGGACGGGCAAGTGGGCTCAGATAATGCGTTGGCGGTGCTGACCGTGTGGACCACCACACAGAAGCTAGCTTCCAAGGAAGGGAACCCATTTTAGCCTCTTTTCTGCAGCGGGGGTCTCTGCTCGCCACTCTTAAAAGCTCTCGGGAGCTTTCCTGCCCCCCTTTGGTCTTTAGGGGATACCCCTCTGCCTGCCTTTGCTGTTCTTCCCCTTCCTCATTCCTGGTGTGTGTGTATGTGCGTGAGAGAGAGAGAGAGAGAGAGAGAGAGAGAGAGAGAGAGAGAGAGAGAGAGAGAAAGAGAGAGAGAGAGAGCAATCCTTGGACCTTGCTATCTTCAAAACTAAACCACGGGCACAGAGCAGACAAGGTGGCCACTGAACAGGCTCCGAATCCTTTTTGAACCCCCCAGGGTTCACCATCATCCACAGCATGGTCTTCCACGAGGGAGGGGGGGACAGGCTCTCCAAGGAGGGGCCGGAGGGTGGAAACAGGTGGGAGGGACAATTTGGTGGTGTAATGGAGGACCGCCTTAAAAATCCGAGGCTCTCCATTGTCTGGGGTTGTCAGTCCCATTTCAAATGGGGGTTGGATGGCCCTCTGGTGGGGTCTGACTCTTGGGGGGGGGTTACCTGCAGTCTCATGCACAAAAAACATGGAGGGGGAGAGTCTGGGGGCTTGTGGGGCAGGGGCGGAGCTGACTTTGCCTATTCCTGTCTCCCACAATGCCACCTCCCCATCCCAGGGTCCCCCTCCGGCTCCTTCAGGGCTGCAGAGGCAGGCAGGGAGGATGTTGGAGAGTCTCGGGGGAGGGGGGGTTGTGGGGCCCTCTAGTGGGGTTGGGCTTTCTGGGGTGCCAAGGCTACTCAGGCCCTGGGGTGGCTAGTCCCTCAGCTGGCAATGGAGGGGGGCAGCCTTGGCACGAGCAGGACACTTTTTGCAGGAGGGGGGCTGATTGGGGGGGCCCCCCTGCAATACCCCCACCACCGACCGAGGGCGCAGCTGCAAAGGGCTCCCGGGACACTCCAGGGAGATTGTTGTTGTTGCTGCGAGGTTGTTAGGCAAGAGGAGAACCGCCTACCCTGGAGTTTCTCCAGCGGCCACGTCTTTGAAACGCATCTTCTCACCTGGACTCTGTCGGGTGGGGCTGGATGGTGCAGGAGAGCCAGGTTACACCCCAGGCCGCGTCCCCCACCCGATCCCGCCCCCCCATGAAAGGCAGGGGTCCCAGACTCGAGTGGCAGAAGCAGGACCCCACGGGGTGTGGGGGGGGGGCGAGAGGGATGGGAACTCAGTTGAAGGAGGGGAGGGGAACAGAGACCTGGGTTGCTGCAACAGCTGCAGTTCCCCCCCCCCCATTTTGCAGGGAAGAACCGTTCCCCGGAATTCAGCGGGACCCTCGCCCATTAGGGACCCCTCCCCTCCTCCGTCCCGACACCCTCCCCACCGCCCCGCCTGCTTCATCCTGCCACACGGCCGCGCTCCGGTCGCCTGTCCCGCGTTTGGGTGCAAGCAGCGAAGTCGGCCAGGTGGGAGGACGGGACGGCCCGCCGGGGAAATCCACAACGAAAGCAGAGGGTGGAAGTCGGGGGGGGGGGGAGACTGCTGGGGGGCATCGCCTAGGGCACGCTGGCTCAGGGATTCTGGGAGTTGAAGTCCACGAGGCGTAAAAGAGCCAAGGTTGCCTAGCCCTGGCCTAGGGCGTCCAGGTCGGGTTGGTCAGGGGGAGGGCGTGGGGGGGGGGGGGCTATTCAGGCCTCCTGCTTCACGGGCAAATCGGCCGTCCAGCAAAGTGCATTCGGACGACCCACCCAGCTCAGCGCCAACTTTTGTTTTGTTTTGGGTCTTTTGCGTGCGGGTGGGGAGGGGGGGCTGCAGTCGTGTGAACCCAGGCAACTCTTGGCGGGGCGGGCCCGTTACTGGAGGCTTTCAAGGGAAGAAGAGACTTGGGCTGCCATCCGTCAGAAATGGGCTAGGCCAGGGACTCTTGCTTGGGAAGGGGGTTGGACTAGATGACCCTACAAGGTCCCTTCCAACTCTGCTCCTCTCGTTCTCTCGGACCGCTTCCCAACCCTCCTGCTCCCTAGAAGTGCCCGGGTTCTTGTCTGCCTCTGCCCGTCTGTCTCTAGTTGATTTTGGGGGCCGCGGGGGGGGCGCAAAGACCCGGTTGCAGCAGCACTGCCCCCCCCCCGCGCACACCCGTTTGGCAGGGAAGAACCGTTCCCCGAAACCCAGGCGGACCCTCGCCCTTTAGGGACCCTCTCCTGCCTCCCTCTCTTCCATGGAGGGGGGGCTCCGCTCTCCCCAGGCGTACCTCATCTTTCCGCACTGCTGGCGCTCCGGCTGCCCCTCCCGCTCTGGGGCAAGGCGAGGAGAGGCGGGCGGCTCAGGCGCCGGTTTCGTTTTGCGTTCCTGGAGTCGGGAAATCGAAAACGAAAGTAGCGAGAGTGGGTCGCGGAGAATGTGTCAGCGGCCGGGTTGTTAGCTTGCTGACTGGATTGATTGATTGATTGATTGATTGATTGATTGATTGATTGATTGATTGATTGGGGCACCGCCCGTCTCGGGTGTAAGTGCCTTGACAAGGAGACCCGTTCAGACCGCCTGCTTCGCGGGCCAATCGGTCCTCTCTCTCTCTCTAACCGCGTTCCGACGACCGAAACGAAAGTAGCGAGAGTGGGTCGCGGAGAATGTGTCAGCGGCCGGGTTGTTAGCTTGCTGACTGGATTGATTGCTTGATTGACTGACTGACTGACTGACTGACTGGATTGATTGATTGACTGACTGACTGGATTGATTGATTGACTGACTGACTGACTGGATTGATTGATTGATTGATTGATTTTATTTTAATTCCATTTATATCCCGCCCTCCGAAGACTCAGAGCGGCTTACAAGCTTAGCAGTAGCCTTCATTCTACGTATCTGCCTGCTTATTAGGGCTTTCACACACACCCCAAGCGGCATTATTACAAAGTCAGCTTAATTGCCCCCAACAATCTGTGTCCTCATTTTACCTACCTCGGAAGGATGGAAGGCTGAGTCAACCTTGAGCCTGGTGGGACTCGAACCTGCACTAATTGCAGGCACTAATTGATTGGTTGGTTGGGGCACCGCCCGTCTCGGGTGCAAGAGCCTTGACAAGGAGACCCGTTCAGACCGCCTGCTTCGCGGGCCAATCGATCCTCTCTCTCTAACCGCGTTCCGACGACCGACCACCCAAGCGCGATCCTCGCTCCCTTTGAGCGCCTGGTATGCGTGTTAGGGGTCTCCGGTTATGTGGATGCCTCTTGGACCCTCTCCACCGTCGGATGCCGGACCCGGGTTCAGCTCTAAAGCCCCCTTGGCTTGCTTTCTCGGGCCCTGGAAGCGTCCCGGGTACGGGGGGGGGGCAGAACACGCCCGGCGCTTCTCGCCACGCCCGTTCCTTTGATGCGCCGCGATGCGCTCGTTCCCCGGCGGCCGATGATGCGATCCCGTGCGCGGAATCCAAATGCTTCGCTCCGGGAGCCAGAGAGGAAGCGCAGCGCAGCGCAGCGACAATCCTCCAGCGCTCGATCCTTGCCTCGGAATCCCGAATCGCTCGACCCATTTTACTTTTCTTTCTTTCTTTCTTTCTTTCTTTCTTTCTTTCTTTCTTTCTTTCTTTCTTTCTTTCTTTCTTTCTTTCTTTCTCCTTCATTTCGTTCTTTCTTTTTCTTCATTCTATGTATTAATATTCATTCATTCACTTACTAAATGTGTGTATTAAATTGATTTGGCGCGAGCCTCCTTTCTTTTTTTTTAAATTAAATTTATTAAATATTTACAGACACATACACACTAAGTATATGCATTTCAAATTAAGAATGAAAAGGAAAAAGACAAACAAACACTTAACAAACATGCATATAAACTACCTGGGGATTAAAATCCCCTGTGCAGTTACACATAATTACATCCCGGTAAATCTTAAATCTTATTTAACGTTGTCTATTTCGACTATTAAATATTATCATAAAGATCACTATGAAGTGTCATATTAACTAAGAAGTGTCATATTAATTAATAAGATTCTGAATTGTGCTGAAATGGATAAACTAACCTATATGTTAAAACAGAAACAAGAATCTATGTATTACACCAACTGGGAAAGATGGTATGATTTGGCGCGAGCCTCCTTTCGAAGCACCTCTGGGTGGCTGAGAGCAACAAAAACCTTAAAATCCTCAAGTGTATAATAAAGACCCAGTAAAACGACAAGGCAAACGAAATGATGGATGCGGGAGGAAGAAGGAGGGAGGCAGAAGGGGTGAGAGGTTAGGGTTCGTTTTAGTGGATTTGTGCATTAATAAAATTCACTCTGTGGGGCGTTCAGTAGCCCAGTTTGCACGGAAACATTTTACAGGCGCTGCCCAGCCCAGATTTTAACTTACTTTTAAGCCTATTTTAAGCTTTGCCTTTATTCATCTATTTTTTGGGGGGGTTTTATGATGTTGTAAACCGGTGAAAGTCAATAAAGGAGAATATCTGTAAAGAGGAGGAGGAGGAGAAGAAGAAGAGGAAGAGGAAGGAGAAGAAGAAGAAGAAGAAGAAGAAGAAGAAGAAGAAGAAGAAGAAGAAGAAGAAGAAGAAGAAGAAGAAGAAAGAAGAAAGAAGAAAGAAGAAAGAAGAAAGAAGAAAGAAGAAAGAAGAAAGAAGAAGAAGGAAGAAGAAGAAAGAAGGAAGAAGAAAGAAGGAAGAAGAAAGAAGAAGAAGAAAGAAGAAGAAGGAAGAAGAAGAAGGAAGAAGAAGGAAGAAGGAAGAAGAAAGAAGAAGAAGAAAGAAGAAGAAGAAAGAAGAAGGAAGAAGAAAGAAGAAAGAAGAAAGAAGAAAGAAGAAGAAGAAGAAGAAGAAGAACAATAACAACAACAACAACAACTTGGGAAACTTGGTGCTGCGTTGTAAGGGACGTTGAAAGAAAAACCTTCATCGGGGTCCAGTCCAAGCCAGGAGTAAACAAAATGGAGACTGCTTGAGCAAAAATGCTAAAAGTTGCCCTGCTTGTTTCCTCCTCGGGGCAGAGAGACGGGGCGGGGGGGGGGTAGGAATGGGTCCGCCGTTCTCCCCTCTCGCGCTCGGAGGAAAGCGGCTCACTCCACGTGCAAGGCCTCGAATCCTCCACGAGACGTTCCCACAATCGCACCCCCTCCCCACCTGCACGCAAAAGGCGCCAACGAAACGCGAAGCTGGCTGCGTGGTCCGAATGCGGTTTGCTGGACGGCCGATCTGCCCGCCAAGCCTCCCCCCTCCCCATCCAACCTGGGCGCGCCCCCTCCGCCCCCACCCCCGCACGGCTTTCCTTTTTGATTTCCCGCCGGGACCTCCCCGTCCTCCCACCTGGCCGACTCCGCTCGTTGCGCCCGAACTCCAGCGAGGCAGCCGGAGCGCGGCGGTGTGGCAAGATGAGGTAGGCGGAGCGGGGGGGGGGGTATCGGGACGGAGCACCCCCTAAGAACAGAGGAGGGGAAGGGTCGCTAAAGGGTCCCGCTGAATTCCGAGGAACATCTCTTCCCTGCAAAATGGGTGGGAGGGGGCTGCTGCAGCTGCAGCACAGGTCTCTTTGGCCCCCTACCCCGCTTCAACTATCTGAGGGGCCCCCCAGGGCGGTCCCGCTGATGCAACACGAGCCTGGGACCCCTGCCTCTAAAAGGGGCTGGGGGGGGGCAACGGCTTGAGGCGCAAGCTGGCTCTGCAGCGCTTTTCAAGCCCGAAAGAGCCGGAGGGAGAACCTGCGCTGCAACTGGGGAGGGGGCAGCAGCGAGACTTCGGAACAGGCAACCCCCCCCTCCTGCCCCATAACGCCCCCTCCCCAACTCTAACAACCGCCCCCCCTTCCTGTCTATAGCGCTTCGCAGCTCCGAAGGAGCCGGAGCGGGACCCTTGTGGGTGGGGGAGGCAGCGCTGCAAGTGTGCCCCCCCCAGCGAGGCTCCAAAGGCAGTTCGCCCCTGCCCCACCACACACATACAAACACACACACACACACACCGCAGGAGTCTGCAAAAGCTACCTCCCCATCCATCTGAGGGGACCAGCTCCCTGTGGCCTGGGTGCCCTTGGTCAAACCCCAGCAGAGCACCCCCTCCTCCCCCCCTCAGACTCTCCGGCTCTTTGCAGTCTCAAAGGTGTGGGACCCTCGGCTGGGGAGGGTGCATTACAGGGTACTGCCCCCCTTCGGCAATAGTCCGGAATAGCCGAAGGCAGCTGCCCACCCACCCAAGTAGACTCTGCATGGAAGGAGACTCTGGCGAGGCTGCCCCCCCATCCTAGCTGAGGGACTAGCTCCCCATGTCTCGAGTAGCCTTGGCCTCCCCACAGACCAACCCCAGTAGAGGGCCCCACAACCCTCCTTCGCCCGCCCACCCCCAGACTCTCTGCAGCTCTTTGCAGCTGCCCTCCTGCCCCACAAGCCCTCCCCCCCAGAGCCCAACCCATCACAGGGCCCGTCAAAAACTCCACCTCGAAACAATGGGGGGGCATCAGATTTCAGTGGATTGGGGTGCAGTCCTCCACAATCGGCTTCAAAAGTGTCCCCTCCCCTCTTTCCACCGCCTCCCTCCCCCTGGATTCCAGAGGGGGAGGGGCGGCCCCTTCCTCACCAGGGGTCGAAGGCCGTGCCCAGGTATGAAGGTCTGCCTTTTATGGCGCCCCTGGGCATTCACACAACATGCGGAGCCTGCTCAGTGCCAACCTCGGCTGCTCCGTGCCCAACAGAGGCCGAGTACAGGTAAGTCCTCGACTTACGACCACAATTGATTTTTCTTCTCGCCCCCCCCCAAAAAAAAACAAGTGAAACATTTTGTCAAGTGGATTTTGACCCATTTTACGACTTTTCTTGCCACAGTGGTTAAGTGAATCACCGGGAAGCGGGCCGCACGGTTGTTAAGTGAATCCGGCTTTCCCCATTTTCCGACGTTACTCGTCCGAAGGTCGCAGAAGGGGATCACACGACCCTGGGGGGGGCGACACACTGCGACTGTCACAAATGTGAGTCAGTGGTCAAGCAATCTAATGGAACTCACGTGGCCACAGGGATGCTGCAAAGGTCATTTGTGTGAAAAATGGTCTTTTCCATGCTGTTGTAATTTTGAACAGTCACTGAGCAAACGGTTGTAAGTCGAGGACTTAGCTGTATTGTTTAACCCTAACCCTCCTCCCCCCACCCCCGGAAATGAGGAAGGGGAAGCACAGGAAAGGCAGCCACTTGGGTGTCCCTAAAAGGGGAAAGGGGGGCAGGAGAGCTCCCAAGAGCTTTTAAGACTTGAGGCTAAAATGGGTTCCCTCCCTTGGAAGCTAGCTTCTGTGTAAGACCCCCATCCAAGGAGTCCCAATCGGAGGTCCACACGGTCAGCACCCTTTGTGGTCAGCGCATTATCTGAGCCCACCTGCCCGTCCGCCCAGGGCAGGTATCCTTTGCCACTCACCCAGGGCTCCTCCATTTTGTCTTCCCCTCCCCCTCCCCCCTTCCCCCCACAGCAGACCCCTGAAGGAGAAGCTCCAGCGCCTGCAGTGTCACTTCACCTGGGATTTTGAGGTCAAGGACAAGATGAACGTCGGACAAGGCCTTGTGATTCTGTCTCTCCGCCTGGAGCACGGCCCCTTCCATAACCGGGGCACCTACCTCGCCCTGAAGGCCTATCTGCGCCATCTGGAGGGGAGCCCCAAAGAGGCCCTGGACATCCTGCAGGAAGCCAAGGAGGTCTTGAGGAAGGAACCTCCGGAGACCTTCTCGCGCCAAGTCCTGCTGGTCTACGGGAACTGCGCCTGGATCTGCTACCACTTGACCGATTACGACAGGAGCCCAACGCTGAGCTGGAGGAGGGCCTGGCCTTCTCCACCTTCGCTTTCTGGACACACTTTTATGATGATAAGTTACAGGAAGAGTGCCAGAAGTTGCTGAAAGGGCTCATCTGTAGCCAGCCCGAAAACTATGAAGCCAAAGTACACCTGGCACAGCTTCTCTGTTGGAAAGATCCTGAAAGAGCGCAACACCTTGCCGACGATGTGGTCCAGAACAGCCTCAACCCGGAACTCCTGAGATTTGCCACCAAGGTCATTAAGATCCACTCTACCTCCCAGGCCATTTCCACCCTGAAGAAGGCCATCGCCCTCCAAGGTGACTACTATCTCCTGCACTATGACCTTGGCATGCGTTACATGTACCTCTTAGATCAAGAAATCGAGGGGAACAGAGCGGAAATCGTGGAAGACGCCATTGAGTGCTTCAAACGGTCACTGGAATTGAATCCTCGATCTGTGTTTTCCCGGCTGAAGCTGGCAAAGTTGTACGGAGAGAGGCGTCCGCTTTACGAGGAGGAGGTCTACCTGGGCTTGATGGAGGAGCTACCAACCTCCAGCAAGCGATGCCAGCAGTCTTTCTATCTGCACTGGGGGGATTTCCTCCTCCACAAGAAGGGGCAGAGGCAGGCAGCGCTGCGGGCGTACGAGGCCTGCTTGGAGGTGCCGGGGGACCACCCTGTGGAGCAGAAGCAGCTGGAGCAGTGTCTGAATGAGCTAGCCAGGGCCTTCCGTTCAGAAGGCGAGATGGAGCAAGAGAGCGCGGTCCGGCGTCTGCTGCGCGAAATGGAAGCAAAGCATTGGGCTCTTCGTCAAAATGCATGGAGAGCCCTGCCCTCATGGGACCTTCCCCAGTAACCAGTTGGGAATATCGGGGTGCTCCATCCCCATGGGGGGATGCCCCCTCACAGCCCTGAGCTGCTCCTCCCTGGGGTGTTTCTGGAAAGCAAAATAACGTTTTTGACCACCTCTCCCTCCTTCCCTTTCCCTGTGTAGTGCACGAATAATCCGGGGTGCACACTGGAAAATTGTACACCATCTTTCTGCTTGCAGATACAAACCTTATGCGGCAGCATACAATATGTAGAGCCACCCCCGTAGGGATCACTTAAGTCCGGGCACTCCCAACCTCCCCTCTAAGTGGCCACCAGCCCAAAGAGGTCTCTCACGTCGGCGCCTCTGCCTAACAGGGCACGTGACATAGTGGTATTCAGTTACGATCGGCAGCCACGCACCTGGAGCAGTGATGGTCGCTCTCTCTCAACGCTGACTCACGTGGGATGATGGTGGTTGATCTCAGGCAATAAGAACTTACAGGGAAGATGGTAGTCAATCGCTAATGACAACAACTTACCCAGAACGATGATAATCAGCCTCTGGTGATGGCAACTTGCCTAAAGTAATGGTATCCAGTCTCTGGTGACAACAACGTGCCCAGGACAATGTTAATCCATTTTTGATGACAACAATTTGCCAAAAATGATGGCAATCAATCTCTGGCGCTGGCAGAGGCCTCCCCTGTCCACTCTCCTTGCCCCTCTCTGACCTCACTCCATGTAAGCCCCTTTTATCTCCCCCAACTGATCCTATGAAGGAAAAAAACCCCTTACCTCCCACTAAAAGATGTATGTCAAACTCTTCCCTAACTCTCCCTCTGCCTAACGTACTCCAATTAGGGAAAGGGATTTAAACTCCCCAAACTACCCACTCTTCATCTGGTTTGCCCACAACGAAAGAGAAAGAAACAATAAAACTTCACCTTTCCCCACCCATCTCTCTCACCCTCTCTCTGTCTCTCTGCCTGGCCTGGTTCAAGCAAACAGCTCCAACCAGCCATTCTCACACACACCCTCTCTACCTGGCCTGCTTCAAGCAAACAGCTCCAGCAAGCTACTCCCACTCTCTCTGCCTGGCCTGCTTCAAGCAAACACCTCCAACAACTACTCTCACCCTCTATCCCTCCCTGCCTGGCCTGCTTCAAGCAGTTTCAGTAACTACTCTCTATCCCTCCCCCTTTCATCCAGCTTGCCTATAATGAAGCAAAAAAAGCAAACACGAAAACCCGAGCTTCTTACTCTGTCTTCAATCAGCTGACTCAGAACTGCAAGCTCCACCAAGCCTCCTCTCTTCTTCCCTTTTGTCGGCTTCCTCCTCCTTTTTCTTCCCTCCTCCAAGCCACGCCCCACCGTCAGACCCATGGCAGCTGCTGGAGCTCCTCATCTTCCTGCCTAATCAGCAGGGCTCCTGCAAAGCCTCTCAGCTGGCCCCATTCTCGCCCCAACCCCGCTACAAGTATTGTGGCATGACCTGTGCCTTAAAAGTAGAATTAAGGAGGATCTAGTTTGTCAGATAGAGTGCTCCTAATGTGTCATGCTCCCCTACAAGTATCTAATGCTTCTAATCCATCCTTTCAGTGGCCTTTTAGGATTTTTTTTATATAGACCTTCAGTTTTTTATCCTGTACCTTTTTATACTTTGGATAGCTAGATGGGCATTATACAATAAATGGATATTAGTATTGTTTTCTAGACTCTGATTTATTTTCTACACTCTTTCACTGAGTGCACCCCACCCTCCTTTTGGTGGTCTTTTGACCAGAAGAAACTTGTAAAATTGTCTTAGGGCTGTTGCCTGCAGATCTTCCCTTTTTTTCTGCCCTTCCTCAATTTTCTAGGCCAGAGGACCATCACTCCAACCCTACACACACACACACACACACACACACACACAAACTTACACAAACATACATACACACAGAGAGAGCGCCAAGTTTTTTGGGGGGATTGCACCACACATACTGGAATTGTTGAGCTTGTTAAGGAGGAAAGCTTGTTGAGTCAGGATCAGAGGTCCTGGCGTGCCTGGCTCAATTGCTCTGTGTGTGTGTGTGTGTGTGTGTGTGTACACAAACATACATACACAGAGAGAGAGAGCGCCAAGTTTTTTGGGGGGATTGCGCCACACATACTGGAATTGTTGAGCTTGTTAAGGAGGAAAGCTTGTTGAGTCAGGATCAGAGGTCCTGGGGTGCCTGGCCCAATTGCTGTGTGTGTGTGTGTGTGTGTGTGTGTGTGTGTGTGTGTGTGTGTGTGTTTGTGTTGGGAAACACCTAGCCAGGCATTGAAGAGGAGTTAAGTGGAGGTTAGCCTTGAAACCTTCAGCTTTTGCCAGGCTGAGGCTGGAGAGATTCCTGTATTATAGGCAGAATACAATAAAGTACAGGTGGTCCTCAGCTCAATTGAGCCCAAACTTCTATGTTGTAAAGTGAGAAATGTGTTTAGTGTTTTGCCCCATTTTACGACCCAGAAAAAAGTGCGAGAGCTTGAAAGTGGGGGAGACAGAGAAAGTGGGAGAAACAGAAAGAAATAGTGTGAAAGAGAAAGAGAAAAAAGTGCAAGAGCTAGAAAGTGCGAGAGACAGAAAGCGTGTGAAAGAGGAAATAGGAGGGGAAAAATGCGAGAGCTAGAGAGAGAGAGCGTGAGAAAGAGAGACAGAACCAGAAAAAGTGCGTGAAAGAGAAAGAGGAAGAAAGAAAAAGTGAGAGAGCTAGAAAGAGCGAGTGAAAGAGAGAGAGAGAGACAGAACCAGAAAAAGTGCGTGAAAGAGAAAGGAAGAAAGAAAAAGTGAGAGAGCTAGAAAGAGCGAGCGAAAGAGAGAGAGAGAGACAGAACCAGAAAAAGTGCGTGAAAGAGGAAGAAAGAAAAAGTGAGGGAGCTAGAAAGAGCGAGCGAAAGAGAGAGAGAGAGAGAGAGAAAGTGCGAGAAAGAGAGAGAGAGAAGCCGGAGCCTGTGTAACCGGAGTCGCTCCGCAGATGCTCCGTCTGGCTGCGGGGGAGCCGGCCGGCTCTCGTATATCATGCAGCCCTTGAATAATTGAGGCCGGGGACGGACGGCGGGGGGGGGGGTGTCAGCTGGGAGGTTCCTGGACGGCCGTCTTCTCACCTCCTTCTCCCCCCCCCCGTTGCAACCAAGAATCTCCAAAGCTGGCAGAGGTGCGGACTTGAGAAGCGGGGGGGCAGGGGGGGGCTTCTTTAACGTCCCTCCCTCCAATCAGGTAGGGAGGAACGGCCGATAAGAGGGGCGGGAGGGGGGGGGATGCCGCCCTTCTGCTTCTTCCTCCCTCCGCCCCCCCCCGTGGCCGCTTTTCTTGGCCCCTCTTGACTCCTCCGGGCCTCCCTTGAGCAACCTGGGCAAGATTCATTCCCCTGCCTGCCGCCCAACCCCACTTTGGGCTGAGGAGGGGGCTCCCCCCCACACACACACACACCTTGCTGCGTTTACAGGCTGAAGTGTCCCTTTTCCTGGGGGTCCAGCTCAGAAACCATCCCGCCCCCTCTGGGAAATAACCAAGTGAACCCCGATCGGTATCAAGGGAGGTCTCCCCCTGACCCAATTTGTGGGGCTGTGTCAGAATCCATTTATATCATATTCATAAATGGAATGTTTCAAACATTGTTCCATGGATTCTGCCATCTCCCGAAGAGAAGAGGATAGATGTGTATTGAACTGGCAATAGGCATTTCAAAGGAAAAGAGAAGCCTTTTGAACTGGGGAAACAAAAGGGGGGGGCTAGCATCTGGCTTGTGTCACGGAAGAGAGCAATAAACATGAAAGGTCCTAAGTTCCTTTTTCCCACGAGAGGGATGATACGAGAGGAAGGATGGGGGACTGACCAAATGGGGTTAAGGGGGGGTTAAACCGGGAACTCTTTATAAGGGTTTACTTCATGGAATAATATTAAGTCCTCTCTCGTTTCCTACAACCAAGCATGTCATAGTAAAGATTCTTTTTGGAATAGATTTGACTCCAAGAATTTTGTCTTCCTAAGACGTGGTTTGGGGTGGGTCCTGACAGGCTGTGCAAATCCAGCACTTTTTTGTCTGCCACGCCCCCCCCCAACCCCACCCCATGGGAGGGTGGGACACCGAGAGACTTTGCTGGGGGGGGTTCGGGGGGGGAGAGAGAGAGAGAGAGAGAGAGAGAGGGAGAGAGAAAAAGAGGGAGAGGGCAAGAAAGAGAGAGAAAGGAAGAGAGAGAGAGAACCATCATCCCCAACCAACCTGGATGATGGGCTTTGTATTCTAGGATAGTGATAGACCACCTTGGCTCTTTTATGACTCGTGGACTTCAACTCCCAGAATTCATAAAAGAGCCAAGGTGGCCTACCCCTGTTCTAGGACAATAAATGAGAGGGCAGTCCTGCCGTAATACATCCTAACCATTATCAAATACATCCTAACCATCATCAAATACATCCTAACCATCATCAAAGCTACTTCCCCCCTAACTCTCTTGAAGGAGAGGGTTGCTGGCTACCAACGTCCCCTCAAATGGAGGCCAGCCCACCTCAGCCAGAGACCCAGGGGCTTCTGGGACACGGAGACCTCCAATGTGGGCCCTTCCAGACGCCAGAAGAACGGGCTCAGCTGCGAGCTGCTGTCTACCAGGTAGGAGAAGTTCTAAGTTCTACCAAAGCAAATCCTCTACTACAGGAAGATGTTTATGGAGAATTCTCCCTCCTCATGCTGAGGGGAAAGGGAGAGGTTTCCATGCTGAGCCATGCCGGCTCAGGAATTCTGGGAGTTGAAGTTCACGAGTCATGAGGGGGCCATAGTTCCCCCATGCTGGCTGAGGAATTCTGGGAGTTGAAGTCCACGAGTCATGAGGGGGCCATAGTTCCCCCATGCTGGCTGAGGAATTCTGGGAGTTGAAGTCACGAGTCATGAGGGGGGCCATAGTTCCCCCATGTTGGCTCAGGAATTCTGGGAGTTGAAGTCCACGAGTCATGAGGGGGCCATAGTTCCCCCATGCTAGCTGAGGAATTCTGGGAGTTGAAGTCACGAGTCATGAGGGGGGCCATAGTTCCCCCCATGTTGGCTCAAGAATTCTGGGAGTTGAAGTCCACGAGTCATGAGGGGGCCATAGTTCCCCCATGCTGGCTGAGGAATTCTGGGAGTTGAAGTCACGAGTCATGAGGGGGGCCATAGTTCCCCCATGTTGGCTCAGGAATTCTGGGAGTTGAAGTCCACGAGTCATGAAGGGGTCATAGTTCCCCCATGCTGGCTCAGGAATTCTGGGAGTTTGAGTCATGAAGGGGGCCATAGTTCCCCCATGTTGGCTCAGGAATTCTGGGAGTTGAAGTCCACGAGTCATGAGGGGGCCATAGTTCCCCCATGCTGGCTGAGGAATTCTGGGAGTTGAAGTCACGAGTCATGAGGGGGGCCATAGTTCCCCCCATGTTGGCTCAAGAATTCTGGGAGTTGAAGTCCACGAGTCATGAGGGGGCCATAGTTCCCCCATGCTGGCTGAGGAATTCTGGGAGTTGAAGTCACGAGTCATGAGGGGGGCCATAGTTCCCCCATGTTGGCTCAGGAATTCTGGGAGTTGAAGTCCACGAGTCATGAAGGGGTCATAGTTCCCCCATGCTGGCTCAGGAATTCTGGGAGTTTGAGTCATGAAGGGGGCCATAGTTCCCCCATACAGGCTCAGGAATTCTGGGAGTTGAAGTCCATGAGTCATAAAAGAGCCAAGGTTGCCTACCTTGCTCTAGGGCTAGGCCATCAATCAGGTCCAGACCCAACTCTTTATACCCTTTCCCGTTCTATAGTCAGATGGTCTGCTGGCTTCCTGCTGACCTTCTGGTGAACGTAACGTTCCACATATACCTGTGTATATTGGAACCCACATCCCTCAGCTATTTTCAGGTCCCTATTACCTTAACTGTTCCAGTCCTTATGTTCTAAATATATTTGAAACAAGCAAGCTTAGCAAAATCATATTTTAAAAAAGTACAATGGCAAAACTGCAAAATTAAACGTAGCGCAAACTTTGGTTCAATACTTTGTCCAGGACGCCCGGTTTAGTTTACCTGGGCCTAAACCTTGCCTAGAAAAACAGCCGATATTTTCGTTTCCCACAATCTTGAAATGTTACAGGGAATCCATGAAGACTGAATAAAGAGTTGGAAGGGACCTTGGAGGTCTTCTAGTCCAGCCCTCTGCTCGGGGAGGTGTCCCTACACACCATTTCAGTCCAAAAGGACCAGGGCTGACATGATTGCAGTGAAATGAAGGAAGGACTAGGAAGGACTAATGAAAAGAAGGATGAGCGGGGACATGATAGCAGTCTTCCAATATCTCAGGGGCTGCCCCAAAGAAGAGGCAGTCAAGCTGTTCTCCAAAGCCCCTGAAGGCAGGACAAGAAGCAACGGATGGAAACTCATCAAGGAGAGAAGCAACCTAGAACTAAGGAGAAACTTCCTGAACAGTGAGAACAATTAACCAGTGGAACGACTGGCCTCCAGAAGTTGTGGGTGTTACAACACTGGAGATTTTTAAGAAGAGACTGGACAGGCATTTGTCTGAAATGGTATGGGGTCTCCTGCCTGAGCAGCAGGTTGGACTAGAAGGCCTCCAAGGTCCCTTCCAACTCTGTTATTCCATTATTCAAAGCCCCTGAAGGCAGGACAAGAAGCAACGGATGGCAACTAATCAAGGACAGAAACAACCTGGAACTAAGGAGAAACTTCCTGACAGTGAGGACAATTAACCAGGGGAACTACTTGCCTCCTGAAGTTGTGGGTGCTCCATCACTGGAGGTTTTCAAGAAGAGACTGGACACCATAGGCTCTCCCAAGCAGGGAGCTGGACTAGAAGACCTCCAAGGTCCCTTCCAACTCTGTTATTCTGTTATCCCCATCATCCCTAGCCATTGTGGATGATGGGACTTGTAGAAGGTTGAATTTCCTGGATGCAAACTCCGCTCAGAGGGAGGAGATGTCCTGGTGTTCTTTGGTGCAATAAATGCTAGGGTAGAAGGATGAGGTCTACCCACCCCTTCCCTCTGAGGCAGTTCCCTACCCATCATCTTGTAATGGCTGCTCTATTCCAAGGGGAGGGGGAGGATCTGACCCACCTCCGTTCAGCACCTTCTCAATCACTCAGGTCTTTGATGGACAACCTTGGCAGGGCTGTTGTGCCCACCAGCTGCTGGAGGACCTCTCAGGAGGACGACAAAGTGCTTCAGAGGAACAGGTGAGTCGGGACCATGGGGGTGGCCAGGAGATGGTTCTAGATCTTCTCCTCGTGTGATAGAGTAATGAAGGGCAGTCCTTGAAGACTGCCTCTCACCCAACTCTCAGGAAGGGATGCAATTCTGGACAGACATCTTGCATTCACCAACTGTTGAGAGATAGGGACAACTGACACGTCTGGGGAGATTCTCCGTCATCCGGGTCATGGTTGTCCCGAAGGCGCTTCTTTCAAGAGGAAACTGGGCTTTGTTTTTGCTTGAAGAGGTTTTGCTTCTGATCCAAGAAGCTTCTTCAATGGTTCTTCAGAAATGTCTTCAAGGAAAAACAAGGACAGTCCAGTTGCCTCATGAAAAAGCAACTGGGAGTACAATTGACATGCAATAGTATTAACTTTGAGCCTGATCAGGCCTCACAACATGCAATGGCTTGCGGCATGGGACAGAAAATGTGCAGTGGAATTCGTTTTGTCTGAATCCTTCCAATGTCAGATTGATTAAGACCTGTCCAGCATTCAAAATATTTGGATTGGGTTGGGCTGGATTTGGTTGTTGGGTTGGGTTGGGTTGGGTTGGTTGAGTTGAAGTGGGTTGGGTCAAATTGGGTTGGGTTGAATTGAGTTGGGTTGGGTTGGGTTGAATTGAGTTGGGTTGGGTTGAACTGGGTTGGGTTGAATTAGATTGGGCTGGATTGGGTTGTACCGAAATTTAACCAACTGGTAATTTACTGAATTACCTAAATTTTGGGTCTGTCCAATAAACTGAGCCATGGATTAATTTCAGGAAGTGAATGTGCACAACGTTCAAAGATGGGTTAGAGAAAACCCAGAAAATGACTCTGACATGCAATTGGAGACAATGGGAGACGCATTGACAGGGTTTTCTGTCTTCTGAAGGGCCTTGCTGCGACCATGGACAGATCCTTCTCTCGGTGGGGAACCAGAGGTCACATGGCCCAATCCCTGGAATGGGAAGTCAGCCGGGTCCCCAGTTGGTAAGAAAAACCTGGGGGAACAGAAGTCTCAGAAGAATCCAAAAAGATAAGAGATCAAGCTTGGTCTTCACTCTATGTCAGTGGCTGACTGGAACCAAGACGTGGTCGGAAGAAGGCCAAGGAGTCAAAAGAAGGGAAGGTTATTGCATTATAAGACACCCAGGGTCACTCTGGATGATGACATGGCAAGAAAGAGAGGGAGGGAGGAAGGAAAGAAAGGAAGGAAGGGAAGGAGGGAGGGAAGGAAGGAGAAAGGAAGGAATCAGGGAAGGAAGGGAGGGAAGGAGGAAGGAAGGAATCAAGGAAGGAAGTTGATTGAGAAGGAGGGAAGGAAGGAAGGGAAGGAGGAAGGAAGGACGGGTTATTGAGAAGAAAGGTAGGTAATTAAGAAGGAAGGAAGGAAGAAAGAAAAGATAGAAAGATAGAAAGAAGAAAAAAAGAAAGAAAGAAAGAAAAAAGAAAGAGAAAGATAGATAGATAGATAGATAGATAGATAGATAGATAGATAGATAGATAGATAGATAGATAGATAGATGATAGATAGATTCAGGTTCCAGATGTGGTCCAGACTAATGGGTCCTATCAAAGTGACACAAGTAGGAACCATGCAGAAGGATAGAAAATGGCCAAGGCCACAGTAGGAGACAACACAGCTAGCATGGGCGAAGTTCTTCTCAGTGTAGGAAGGAGCTCAGTTTCCCTTCCAAAGTGGAACACCTGCCCAGAGAGCAGGAAGCCAGGAAGCTGGTGCAGATGATGGGGGAAACCTTCTCTTCCACAGGTGGGACTCCACGAGCCCGGCCTCTTCCTTGCTGGCAGCCTTGGAACGGAAGTACCAGGCCCTTCAAAGGAAGCTCTGCCAGGAGATGCTGAGAGGCCATTTTGGTGAGCAGATGGTCCTGGGAGGCAGAGATTCCACCTGGGAGGTTGATGGCCTGGAGCAAGGTGGTAGCCGGAGAGGAATGGAGAGGACATCTTCAAGTCCACCCAAAACTAGGAAGAAGATCCCAAAGGTGCTTTTTCAGGAAGCAGCTGGACATTCTTGTTTTTCTCTGAAGACATTTCTCTTTAGCTCTGACTGGATGGTGGGGGGGGGATGGAAGGATTTATACTCCTTGCAGACAGCTGGTCATTTGCATCCTTTTAGAGGGTCATTGAGGCCACCTGGAGGTTTGTCTGTGTCCTCAGGGTCCCCCGAGTGGTGCAAATGGGTGTGGAGCCTTCTTGGAACTGCGGAAAGGACTTGGAGATAGATGATATCGTATCCCTCCCTGACTATTGAGAGAGGGCTGTTCAGACCTCCAAGCAGCCTCAACGACTCTCTAAACAAATGCAAATCACCAGCTGTCTGCAAGGAATATAAATCCTGCCATCCTCCACTGTCCGGTCAGAGCCGAAGAAGCTTCTTAGATGAGACGCAAAACACCTTCAGAGAAGAACCAGGAAGCCCAGTTGCCTCCTGAAAAAAGCGCCTTTCTTCCTCAACCATCGCCTTCTCCATCACCCTCCTAAACCCAGCCGGTGCAATGGGAATTATAGTGCCAAGTCAGATAACCTGGCAGGGAAGGAAGGTGGGGTGAGGAAGGCTACCTCGAGGGAGTTCCTCCTCCTTCCTTCTCCAGGGGTTATCCGGTCTTCTTCTCCCTCTCCCAGGACATCAGATATGGACATGCTTGGCCCAACAGACCAAGGAGGAGAAGCTCTTGGAGATGATGGCGCTGGTGGAGCTGGCCCTGCCTGAGGGGAGCCTTCTCCACCTGTCCAGTCTCCCGGGGGCTGGGCACCAGCTCAGGTATAGCTTGCACCTTGGGATTTATATTGTTTTATTGAGTATCCTAGTATGAATTATGCTGATTGCTTATTTTAGTGTCCTAGGACTATCACTGAGTGTTGCATCCTGTGATTTTGGATGAATGTACTTGCATGATGACTATGATTATGACTTATCTCTTATTGCTTTTATGTACAGTGAATGCTTAGGCAAATTCCTCGTGTGTCCAATCACACTTGGCCAATAAAGAATTCTATTCTGTTGTTCTGTTCTGTTCTGTTCCATTCTGTTCATTCCATATTTTTTATTCTATTCTATTCCGTTCCGTTCCATTGCATTCCATTCCATATTTTCTATTCTATTCTGTTCCATTCTGTTCATTCCATATTTTCTATTCTATTCTATTCTATTCTATTCTATTCTATTCTATTCTATTCTATTCTATTCTATTCTATTCTATTCTATTCTATTCTATTCTATTCTATTCTATTCTATTCTATTCTATTCTTCTATTCTTTTCTATTCTTTCCATTTCTTATTCTATTCTATTCTATTCTATTCTATTCTATTCTATTCTATTCTATTCTATTCTATTCTATTCTATTCTATTCTATTCTATTCTATTCTATTCTATTCGTCTCAATCCTGCCAAGACTGAGTGGCTGTGCGTACCGGCGTACCGGCATCTCGGGTTAACCAGTCCATTCCACCTTTAATGATGGGGGGTGAGGTGTTACCCCCCGTTGATAGGGCTCGCAACTTGGGTGTCCTCCTGGATTCGCGGCTCAGTTTTGAAGATCACATAGGAGCTGTGACCAGGGGGGCCTTTGCCCAGTTTCGCCTGGTGCGCCAGTTGCAGCCCTATCTGGACCGAGATGCCCTACGCACAGTCACTCATGCGCTCGTGACCTCCCGGTTGGACTACTGCAACGCTCTCTACATGGAGCTGCCCTTGAGGACCACTCGGAGGCTCCAACTGGTGCAGAATGCGGCCGCGCAAGTTGTGATGGGGGTTTCCCGACACTCCCATGTAACACCTCTGCTCCGCGAGCTGCATTGGCTTCCGGTTGCCCTCCGGGTGAGATTCAAGGTGCTGGTGATGACCTATAAAGCCCTAAATGGCTTGGGTCCGGGATATCTGAGGGAACACCTGCTGCCGGCATCAAGCTCCCTTCGTCCTGTGCGCTCCCACAGGGAGGGTCTTCTCAAGGTACCGCCGGCAAAAGATTGTCAGTGGGTAACACCCAGGGGAAGGGCCTTCTCTGTGGGTGCACCTGCCCTTTGGAACCAGCTGCCCGTAGAGCTCAGGACTGCCCCTGACCTTCGTTCATTCCGCCAGGACCTGAAGACCTGGCTCTTTGAGCTTTCCGGCCAGGACTGAGAATTTTAATTTTAATTTTATTTTAATTGGGTTTTAATTGGAGTTTAACAGGGGTTTTATACTTTATTCAAGGACTAAATTTAATTATTTTAATTGTTCTTAACTTTTGTAATTTGTATTTTAAATACCTTGTGAACCGCCCTGAGTCCTACGGGAGAAGGGCGGTATATATAAACAAACAAACATATTCTATTCTATTCTATTCTATTCTATTCTATTCTATTCTATTCTATTCTATTCTATTCTATTCCATTTCATATTTTCTATTCCATTCTATTCTATTCTATTCTATTCTATTCTATTCTATTCTATTCTATTCTATTCCATTTCATATATTCTATTCTATTCTATTCTATTCTATTCTATTCTATTCTATTCTATTCTATTCTATTCTATTCTATTCTATTCTATTCTATTCCATTTCATATTTTCCTTCTATTCTATTCTATTCTATTCTATTCTATTCTATTCTATTCTATTCTATTCTATTCTATTCTATTCTATTCTATTCTATTCTATTCCATATTCCATATTCCATATTCCATATTCCATTCCATTCCATTCTCCATAAGTTGAGGACTAACTATAAATTGCACCACGTTCAAGCCAAGGTATTTAAGGGCTGCAAAATATCTCTCAGTTGCTTTGCCTGCCTGCCTCCTTTCCTCTTCTCTGGGGCCCATTGCAAATGCTAGCTCTTGATCTTCTTCCTCACCAGCTCTGAGGTCAACCCTGATGTGGAGCACTTTGGCAGCTCAGCCGCGGACCTCACAGCAGGACAGGCCCTCCTGCAGCTCCGACGGAGGAAGCAGGGGGAGACAGCTGCTCTCCTGGCCCAGCCCCGCCTTCTGGAGGGCAGGTGAGTCTGGGTCTCCTGGGATGTTGAAACCAGCCCCCCCAGGAGTTGAAGTCCACGAGTCATAAAAGAGGTTGCCTAACCCTGCCCTAGCCAGCCAGGAATTCTGGGAGTTGAAGTCCACGAGTCATAAAAGAGGTTGCCTAACCCTGCCCCAGCCAGCCAGGAATTCTGGGAGTTGAAGTCCACGAGTCATAAAAGAGGTTGCCTAACCCTGCCCCAGCCAGCCAGGAATTCTGGGAGTTGAAGTCCACGAGTCATAAAAGAGGTTGCCTAACCCTGCCCTAGCCAGCCAGGAATTCTGGGAGTTGAAGTCCACGAGTCATAAAAGAGGTTGCCTAACCCTGCCCCAGCCAGCCAGGAATTCTGGGAGTTGAAGTCCACGACTCATAAAAGAGCCAAGGTTGCCTCCCCCTGGCCTAGTGTTACAGACAGTTATAACAAAAACTAGCTTCAGAAAAACTGAATATTACCGACCTGACAGTAAAAATACACTGAGTACAGTCCAACGCTGGATAAAAACCCCTAATAAAATGAATTATAAAAGATTATTTAAAAGATCTAAAATGTTTAATTATGTTTATATTTACGAATGTTTAATTTGCATGTCGGCCTTCGGCTGTAACAATAAATGGATGGTCGATTGATCAGACTTGGCCAAATTAGGAAGGATTTTGATTCTGATTCTTGGACGCTCCGACTTCCTTTCTCGCTGCAGGGACCTGGAGGCCTCGCGCCAGCTCTTACGCTGGCAGGCCGAAGCGTGGCTGGTGGAGAAGGAGGCGACTTTGCAGGCTGCCCTCCTGGCCCTGGAGCTGTTGGCGGGAGAACGGTCAGCTACTCCCCGCCCCTCAAAACACAAAATGGGAAATCTAGAATCCAGACCCTGAGATAAATCTAAATCTCTAGATTCCAGGGAGGAGGGTTGGCGGGAGCAGAACTGTGCCTGTCTTCATGGAACCCCGAAGCCTCTATACCAGGGGTCTTCAAACTTGGCCCTTTTATGACTTGTGGACTTCAACTCCCAGAATTCCTCAGCCAGCGTGCCTGGCTGAGGAATTCTGGGAGTTGAAGTCCACAAGTCATAAAAGGGCCAAGTTTGAAGACCCCTGCTCTATACTTTTGACCTGATTTTGTGGCACAGCAAAGTCCTCCGAATTACGACCAGGGTCAGGAGCAGAGTTCCCGTTGCTAAGCAAGGCAGTGGCTAAAATGAGCCGTGTCTGAATTTATGACCTTTTTTTGTCATGGTTGTTAAGCAGATCATGGTCATTAAGTGAATCCAGCTTCCCCCGTTGATTCTGCTGGTGGGAAGATGGCTGGGAAGGTGGCAGTTTATTTATTTATTTGAATAAATGAATAAAATGGGCTTGAAATAAATCAAAATTTATTTTGAAAAAAGGAAAAGAAAGAAAGAAAGAAAGAAAGAAAGAAAGAAAGAAAGAAAGAAAGAAGAAAGAAAGAAAGAAAGAAAGAAAGAAAGAAAGAAAGAAAGAAAGAAAGAAAGAAAGAGAAAGAAAGAGGAAGGGAAGGAAAGAGAAAAAGAAAAAGAAAGAGAAAAAAGAAGGGAAAGGAGGAAGGAAGGAAGGAAGGAAAGAAAGGAAGGAAGGGAAAGAAAAAGAAAGAAAGAGAAAGAAGGGAAAGGAGGAAAGAAGGAAGGAAGGAAGGCAAAGAAAAAAGAAGAGAAAGAAAGAAAGAAAGAAAGAAAGAAAGAAAGAAAGAAAGAAAGAAAGAAGAAAGAAAGAAAGAAAGAAAGAAAGAAAGAAAGAAAGAAAGAAAGAAAGAAAGAAAGAAAGAGGAAGGGAAGGAAAGAGAAAAAGAAAGAGAAAAAAAGAAGGGAAAGGAGGAAGGAAGGAAGGAAGGAAAGAGGAAGGAAGGGAAAGAAAAAGAAAGAAAGAAAGAAGGGAAAGGAGGAAAGAAGGAAGGAAGGAAGGCAAAGAAAAAAGAAGAGAAAGAAAGAAAGAGGAAGGGAAAGAAAGAAGAAAGAAAGAAATTGATGCTCCGTATTCATTTCTTAACCCGCCCCTCTCCCAAGAAGTGATTATCACATGACCCTTTTGGATGCTGCAACGGTCGTAAGTGTGAGGACCGGTCGTGAGTCCCTTTTGTTCAGTGCTGAGGGCTCCCTGTGCCAGGCACAAAACCACCTAGAGCAGGGGTAGGCAACCTCGGCTCTTTTATGACTCATGGACTTCAACTCCCAGAATTCCTCAGCCAGCTTGGCTGGCTCAGGAATTCTGGGAATTGAAGTCCATGAGTCATAAAAGAGCCGAGGTTGCCTACCCCTGACCTAGAGGGTGAGACGGTGAGGCTGTGCCCCGGGGGGGGGGGTAAATCCCTCCGCAGGGCACTTGGGCAGCCTCAGCCGGCACGGGCTGCCAACAATGAGTCGTGGTGCCACCTGCATTGCAGGTTCTGGGACGCACAGCCGAGCCCGCCCAAGGCTTCCCATCGGGAGCTGGCCGAGCTGCGCCTGGCGGCAGGGTGCAAAGCAGGACCTGCACGGCAGCCACAGACCGAGACGATGCCCGGAAGATCCAGGAAGGTATTTTGTCTTTGATGGGTGTTTTTTTTGGCTTGTTTAAATATTTAAATTAAATTAAATATTAAATTAAATCTGATGTCAGATTGTAAAATTGTGATGTTTCACTTACTGACCACTTTGCTTAAACCGAGTTGCTGGTTTCCATTGTGGTCGCTAAACGAGGACTGCCTGCTGTTGATGATGCCTGCTCTGGCAACATGGCCTTCGTCAGCAGGAGATGCAGTAGGCAGAGGCTGTTTTGGGAGAGGCCGCAGGAGTGTTGGGCGAGGCGGCTAAGATGGTCTCAGTGGCGCCTGGAGACGGTGGCAGTCTGGGATAACAGGGTTTGAAGTGACCTAGAGGTCTTCTAGTCCAACCCCACCCTTCCAGAATCACAGAATCCCAGCGCTGGAAGGGACCTTGGGGGGGTCATCTAGTCCAGCCCCCTGCTCAAGCAGGAGATCCTACACCGTTTCAGACAAATGCTTGTCCAATTTCTCCTTAAAAACTTTCATTGTTGGAGCATTTCCAACTTCTGGAGGCAAGTTGTTCCGCGGATGAACTGCGGAGCCCACCTGCCCTCTCTCACCTGCCTCTTCTCCCAAAGCAGGTGAGGCTGGACCAGCTCCTGCTCCATCAGGAGAGGGACCGAAGTTCTCTCATCACGTCCTTGATGGTCCTGCCTGAACCAAAGGCTGCCCACGGACAAGCCCACCCTGGCACGGCGCCATCCCACCTGCGAGAAGGTAAGCGGAGAGGGAAGCGCTCTTACTCACAATTAGCAAACCTCAAGTTTTGCCCGTTCTCCTACTCTTGCAGTAACTCAAGAAAGAGTTACTGTCTTAAGAAAAAGGAACATGCTGGCTACGTTGCTGAAGGAACTTTGATAAAGCTTGCGGAGAACTGGGGGACTCAAGGATAGCACACATTCTTTCTATCGTGCTGACCCACTCCCACTTCCTCCAGGAATTTGATAATTGGACACAGTGTTGACTGCTTTGAACACAGGGCCAAGTACAACAAGACAGTGTTCAGTGGGAACAAAGGCAAGGTTCTGTCTCCGGGAATGGGGGGGGGAATCAAATATATTTATATATATTTATTTGATTTTTATACCGCCCTTCTCCCGAAGGACTCAGGGCGGTGTACAGGGCAATAAATATCAATATAGGGAAGAGCTGGTTTGGTGGCTGTGCAGAGAACTGGCGAATATGAAGAATGACAGAATGACAATGTCAGAATAACAATAACAGAATAAGAGATTAACGGAATAACAATGACAGAATAATAGAGTGACAGAATAATACAATAAGAATAAGAGAATAACAATAACAGAATAAGAGATTAACGGAATAACAATGACAGAATAATAGAGTGACGGAATAATACAATAAGAATAAGAGAATAACAATAACAGAACGACAGAAGACAGAATAACAACAACAGAATGACAGTAATAGAATAACAGATTGACAGGATGACAGAATGACAGATAACAGAATAATAATAGCAGAATGACAGAGTAATAGAATAACAATAACAAAATGACAATGTCAGAATAACAATAATAAGAGATTAACAGAATAGCACTAACAGAATGTGACAGAATAATAGTGTGACGGAATAATACAATAAGAATAACAGAATAATAAAATAACAATAACAAAATAAAAGAATAAATAACAGAACGACAGAATACAGTAGAACAATATCAGGATAACAGTAATAGAATAACAGATTAACAGAATAACAGAATGACAGATAACAGAATAACAATAACAGAATAACAGATTAACAAAATAAGAATAACAGAATGACAGAATAATAGTGTGACAGAATAATACAATAATAACAGAATAATAGAATAACAATAAAAGAAAAGAATAACAATAACAGAACAACAGAATACAGAATAACAATATCAGAATAACAGTAACAGAATAACAGATTAACAGAATGACAGAATGACAGATAAAAGAATAACAATAACAGAATGGCAGAATGACAGAATACAGAATAACAATATCAGAATAACTGTCAGAATAGCAATATCAGAATGACAGAATAACAATGACAGAATAATAATAACATGACAGAATAATACAATAAGAATAGTAGAATAACAGAATAATGGAATAACAATAACAATGACAGAATACAGAATAACAAAATATCAGGATAACAGTAATAGAATAACAGATTGACAGAATAACAATGACAGAATGACAGAATACTAGTAGAATGACAGAATAATATAATAACAATAAGAATAACAGAATGACAGATAACAGAATAATAATAGCAGAATGACAGAATAATAGAATAACAATAACAGATCAACAGGATAACAATGACAGAATGGCTGAATGAGAGAATAACAATAAGAGGATAACAACGACAACAACACAATAACAATCACGCAATACTAGAATAACAATAACCATGAATGACTGAATGAGAGAATAACAATAACAGAAAGCAGAGTTGGAAAAGAGCAGCGGGGTGATGCTGCAGCTGACAAGCTCAAGGCAATCTTTAGCTACGTTCACAGAAATATCACACTCAGCTCATCGGTGATGGTTGCATTGTACTTGTGTTGAGTAGACTGTCCAGTTCCGGCACTGCATTTAAGAGGAGGCAGAGGAGCTGAGTTCGGGTCTCCAACCTTGGCAACTTTAAGACTTCTGGACTTCAACTCCTAGAATTCCTCAGCCAGCTGGCTGAGGAATTCTGGGAGTTGAAGTCCAGAAGTCTTAAAGTTGCCAAGGTTGAGGACCCCTGGTTCAGAGGCTATCAGGTGTCTGGAAAAGGGTGTGTGTGGAGGGGTCAACCTCTTCTCCAAAGCACCTGCAGGCAAGAGAGGAAACGACGGGTGGAAACTCATCAAGGAGAGAAGCAACCTGGACAATTGACCAGTGGAACAGCTTGCCTCCAGAAGTGGTGGGCAACCTCCATCACTGGAGGTTTTTAAGGAAAGACTGGACAGCCATTTCTCCAGACTGGCACAGGGCCTCCTGCCTGAGCAGGGGGTTGGACTAGAAGACCTCCAAGGTCCCTTATTCTGGAAACCAACCCCACCTTCTTGCTGAAGGAGGCCTTCCTGCTTGCCACTATCCCGTGCCAGGCTGGTGGCTCCTCACACACTTGAGATCATGAAGGATGGATGGATAGAGCTCTGGAGAGGATACACACACACACACACACACACACACACACACACACCTGCAGACCCCTTCCGGGTCCAGATGTGTCCCTTCCCTAATCTTGTGGTGACCTTCTTCTCTCCTGCAGGACGTCATGGGGGAGAGACCTCTCGGAGGCCAGAAGAAGCTGCCCATCCACGGCCGAGGCTGAGCCAGGAAGCTTTGCCAAGCGAGGCTGGGCCAGGAGCTTCGCGGTGGGATCGTGCTGTCACCAGGCTCGTGGCCCTACAGCAAGAGCAGCAGGAGGAGTTGAGGTGGACCATCGAGAAGCTAGCGGAAGCCACCAGCAGAAGAGTGAGGACCTGAGATGCCTCATTCACACCTTTTCCCCGGTCAAGATTTTAAGTGCCCCGTCCCAAGAAATCTCCTGCAAGAAACTTTTCTGCTAAGATCACTTTAGCTGCAGGGACGGACGATTGTCTCATCCTGCAAAGTTTTTTTGTGTGTGGGGGGGAGGAGGGGGTCAGGTGCCTCTTCCCCAAGCCAAGAGCAAACAGGTGGCTATTTGCAAAAATAATAAAGGCAGGGTGCAAATAGATAAATAAGTATCTGCATAAGGGGTCTCGGTCTGCCCCAGTTGTGTGTCTTGATGGGGAGTCCTTGGTGCTCTCTGAGCTTGTGGGTTTTCTTGAAGACGTTTCAGGACCTAACTAGGGAACATCATCAGTGCTGGAAGGAAGTGGTTTCTGGGGAGGAGGAGGAGGAGGAGGAGGAGGAGGAGGAGGAGGAGGAGGAGGAGGAGGAGGAGGAGGATTGCATGGTCCTTTGAGCTTGGCTGTTTTGTTGCAGACGTTTCAGGACCCAACTAGGGAACATCATCAGTGCTAGAAGGAAGTGGTTTGTGGAGAGGAGGAGGAGGAGGAGGAGGAGGAGGAGGAGGAGGAGGAGGAGGAGGAGGAGGATTGCATGGTCCTTTGAGCTTGGTGGTTTCCTTGCAGACGTTTCATGACCGAACTAGGGAACATCATCAGTGCTAGAAGGAAGTGGGTTTGTGGAGAGGAGGAGGAGGAGGAGAAGAACTGCGGGGTCCCTGGTGCTCTCTGAGGTTGGTTGTTTTCTTGCAGACGTTTCCTGACCCTACTAGGGAACATCATCAGTGCCCCATAGAAACTGCTCCATAGAAAAGGGAAAAGATCAAATTTCGGGATTTATATTTAATTCTTCAATTTCTATAGCTGCCCAACTCAACCAAGGGACTCTGGGCAGCTCGCAGTTCCAAAATGATAAAACAATTCAAACACTTTATGGAAGCATAATGAAAAACATTAAGAACGTCCGCGAAATAAATAAGTGTATTTAAGAATCCACGTGTTTGTTTTCCAGGACGCTTTGGTGATGGATCGAAAGAGCTCTTCTCCTCCGACGGAGGCCCCCCCAGACACCCACGCCTTCTCAATGAAATCCATGCTGCAGAGGGAGTTTTCAGAGGCTGCCCGAGAAGTGAACAAGAGGGAAGTCGAGAAGCATTTCTGGACCACCTTGGGAAATTTTCCAGTCCAGGAGAAGATGGAGTCACAGCTGGAAGGCCCAGGACTCTCTCCACAGAGCCGGTTAGGAGAACTTGGTCTTCGACAAAGGACAAATGCCAGAGGAGAAGACCTCAACCTCCAAGACTCTGCACAGATGGATGCTAATGTATTTCAGGCTGAAAGACAAGCAGGGCAGAAGTCACGTTGGCTTCGGGGACCATCAACATCACGTCAAGTTCTTAAGGGTTTCCAGGAAGAACCAAATGTTCAAGGTGTGAAGGATTTGCAGCCTACTGGTGCCCAGGAAAAGAAACATCTGGAAACCCTGTCTAGGAAGGGAGAAGGTAACCGGAAGCTGGTTAGTCCTGGACATCTTGAATTCTCCCCAAAGCAAAACGAGCACCAAAGAGGTCCAGAAGTTCTCAGTCTCCCAAAGGAAGTATCTCATGAACCTCAAAAAATTCCAGGGCTGTCAGACAAGAAGGAATGTGAAGCTACCGGTAAAGGAGAAATTGATGGTCTTCAGACCACATCCAAGCAACAGGAGATTCTTGAATGTACAGGATCTTTGTGGAGGATGGAAGAGATTTCTCCACCTCGGAAACCTTCTGGACACCAAGGAGTGAAAGATCTAGAGATCTCCCAGGCTTTAGTAACTCCTGACATGGACCAGACTCTTCCTGAGAAAAGGGAATGTAATACTCAGGAAGGAAGTTCTCAAGATGGTCCATTCCATGGACTGAATCTTAATAACTTGCATGCTCGGAGAGAGACACTAAGGAGGTCAAAGTCTTTGGGGTGCTTAGAAGTTGTAACACAGAGGTATCTGCTCTCCCAAGCATCAAGAGACTCAGAAAGTTCCCTCCAACTATTATCAGAGAATCCGCAGAGAGCTCCTTCCCCCAAAACAGAGATGGAAAGGGTACATTCCCAACAAAGTCCAAGTAGCCTCCAGAATGTTCCTCAGAGTAAAACAGAAGTTATTCAAACAGATACCAAGATGAAAGTGACAACCTCGGAACCTCACGTTTCTCTTCAAGGGAAGCAAGAACCTCAGAAAGAAGTTGACTCACAAGATGGCTGGGATGAAAAAACTTTCCACACCCAAGGCACCCAAATGCCTCCACCCCAGGACTGGGAGGAACTTGACCTGGTCAGCAATCTCCCTGGAGAATCACCAACGCTTCCTGTTGGAGAAATGAAGAGATCTTCAGAAGATGTGTGTCATCAGGAACAGAAGGTCCTACTAGAATTCTGTCATTGTCAGAGGTCTCCTTTCAAGAAATCAAACTCACCTGAACCTCAAGGACTATTGCAGACAAGGGCCAATGAATCTAACAGTTCGTTAGAAATTTCACTCGATAATAAATATCCTCAAGACCCTCAACATCAGGAATGGGAAAAGATGAAAACTCAGGACATTTCAGAAAGAGAAGTGTTGAAGTTACCCGATTCGTTAGAGGGTCTCCAGCACCCAAACGTTCCAAAATGTCAAGAAGAAGTTCTTCAGATACCAGCACCGTTGCCCAAAATGTCTGAGACATCTACACAGAAAGAGAAGTTGGATTTTCAGAAGCAAGAAGCTCCATCCAAGGAGGTACAATTGTCCTGCCCTCAAGCACAAAATCAGATGGACACAGATCCTGTGCCTGCTCAGAAGCTTCAGACAGGTCCGAGCAGATCAGAGTTCCAAATTGGTTTGGCAAGGGAGGCAAAGTCTCTACAGTTGGAAGAGAGATCAAGAGTGCAAGATGTGGGCCAATCAGAAGAGCTTCATATCTCAGGAGCGAGAGAAGGAATCGGTAGAGAAATTCTCCGGTCCCAGAAAGCTCAGCTGGAATGTCCAGTTCTTACCTTGAGAGAATCCCTGGCACTTCAGCCCCAGAAGTTGGTTTCAGAAAGGCAAGAAGGCTTTTCTGTGTCCCAGGATTTCAGAAGCTTGGAAAGTCCACCTCTTCTGTGGAGCATCTTGTGGCAGAAGGCTAAGTCCTTTGAGCAAGTGAAGCCGGGTATTCTTCTAGGCCCACAACCAGGACAAGCTGCAATCCAGAGAACAACTACGAAGGAACTGCCCATCCTTCAGCTTCCCCAGGAAATAAAGGCAGCGTTGCTGGTTCAAAGGGAGGAAGGATCACTGGTGGAAACGGAGCACCAGAAACTCCAGAAGTCCAGCCTCCTTTATCTCCAGGATGCAAATCAACAGGAAGTGATGCTGCAGACCCAAACAGAAAAGGTTGTCCTAGCAGAGAAATGCATACAAACTGATTCTCAGGAGGTTCAGGGAGAGACAATATCAGAGGTTCTTCTGGAAATAACTGTAGGACAAGTAAACCTTGGAGAGATACGTCCAGGAGGAACAGGGGAGGTGGAGGCCCCTTCATCCCCTGAAGCTCCACAGGGCAGGCTACAAAAGCTTCAGGGAGAAAAGATTTCACTGAGGGGATTAGAATTGCTGAATCATTCAGGATCCTTCCCACAGGAAGATCTGAGTGGCACACGGCCCCCCACCAAAGAAAGTCTGGGAAAAGTCCCGATTCAAGAAAAGGTGTTGCAAAAAGAGAGATTTGTCCCTCAACGCCAGGAACACCGCAGTCTAGACTCCCCTCCTCTTCTGTGGGGAGTTATGGGTCTGAAGTCAAAATCTTTTGAGTTGAGGACATCATGTGACGCAGAAGCTCAGGAGCCGACGGAATTGCCAACGTGGAGACGATCCAACATGGAACTGGAATCTTCTACACCACCAAACTGTAAAGGTCTAGATGTCACTCCTCCGCAGGACCTCCAAGAAGTTGAGCCTCCTCCAGTTGAATCCAAGAGGGGAACTTTCCAGACTGGGAGAATCCTGCCCAGACCTTCTCAATTGTCACAGTCCCCAAAAGTAAACAATTCAGAAATTTCTCAGTCTCAAGAAGCTGGGCCCAGGACGGTCGCCTCTCCTTCCCTAGGTGATGGAGAAGCGTTAATGGGCCAAGAAATAAGAGAGATGGGATCATCTCAAACCTGGATAACTTTGCAAGAAAAGCCAGACTCTTCTGAAACACCGAAACAAGTTGTGGAACTGATAAAGGATCCAGAAATGGCCACTCGAGAGCTGGAAGATCAACACAACTCTTTGCCTTCCGAAACAAAGTGTGTGGAAACACTTCTTCATCCTGAGGAAAGTAGAAGCTTTGAACCTTCCCCTGTGTTGGGAAGAGCCTCAGAAGTAAAGGCCAACTTGCTTGAGCTATTCAAGTCACAGACTTTATGGATGAGCTGCTCAGAGGCCACCCCATCAAGATCTCAGCAGGATCTCCAGACTTGTCACGTAGAGGAGAGGTCAAACTTAGAGATGATCCCACCATCAGAAAACCTACAGATGGAACAAGAATTCCAAGGAAACCAAAAGTATGGAGTTCCACGGGTGTATCACCCAAGGGATCTAGGGGAGCAGGTGGTCACTCAAATCCAGGTCAGAAAGTCTGTTTCTACCCAGACTCCGGATTCCATTCCAACGCAGCCTCTGCTGGGAGAGTCCAAGGAAGTTCAGACCCTGGAGCTTCAAGAGCTGAGAAATCTAGAAGCTCCACAAGCCCAGAGTGACAAAATTCTAGAAGAACTGGAGAAACCAGGACAGGTGAGACCACATGGAAAGAACATAGGAGCCTTAACATCTCAGCCTGGTCCAGAAGGAAAAGCAGAGTGTCTTCAGCATGCAAAACGCAGTAGTTCAGAGACACCCCCTCTTTTGTGGTGGGTTTTGGAGTTAGCTCATCACGGAATATTACCTAATGTTTCTCCTCAACCTCATGAATCCAGTTCTTATGAACCAGGAGTGCGAAGACAAGAAGGACCACAGACAGAGTCAGAGGCACAACACCCAAGGAATCACACTGTGCCTTTTGCTAAGAAACCGCAGAAACTTGAGGCTCCTCAACTCCAGGGGGTGTTCTTCCAAGTGGAAGGAAGTAGGACCACCCATGATCATCTTCAGTCCCAGGAATGCCCACATCCAGAACCTTCCCAGCCTCCTGAAATTGTCCCTCAGGTAGAGTCTGTTAGTCCTGGACTTTCTGCCTCGGAAGCATTTCAATTTTTGACCCAGGAGAAAGCAAAATCAATTCAAGGTCCCGAGGGAAGTCCTCAGGACTTTGAGGTCCACCCACTGAAGGAGAGGGAGCTTGTCACAGCTGAGGAACCTTCAAAAGGAGACGTTCATGGTAGAGAAGGATCCCCGGTAATGCAAAAGAATCTCATTCCCAGGCAGCCCAAGGATTTGGAGTGTCTGGTACAAGAAGATAGGTCCAAGCTAGGTGATCCATGCAAAGCGATTCACTCACGTGTCCATCAAACTCCGATTACACTTGGGAACCTGGACTCTCTAGACCCCTTGCCCCCATCTGTACAACTCCAGAGGTTGAAAACAGTTGCAGAACATTGTGGCCTTCTGAATGGATCCCAGGTTCTTCACCCAAAGGAGCCAGCAAATGGTGAGACATTGAAGGGAGTCAAGCTGGATGACTCTCCAACTCTTGAAGCTTTTGAGGAGCACAGTAAGATCAAAGTTGTCCTGCCCTTGGAAAAACCACTGGGGAAATCAAAGTCTTTTGACTTAGGGGAACTTCAAATGTTGAAGACTCAGGAACCACCAAAGAAAGAATCTTTTCAAAATCCAACAACCGAAGTCTTGAAGGTCCAGGAAGACCTCCCAAACAAACACCAGAAAGAGAGAGATTCGTTGACTGTTTCATCTCAAGAAAAGGGTCAACAGGTCACCCCACAACTACTACAGTCTCACGAATTGGCTTCTGAGAGCTCTTCTCTCCAGAGTTCATCCACGCAAACATCAGGACTTCCTGAGATGGACCCATATTCCTTGCAGACCCAAGAACTTGGAGAAACACATGTGCTTCAGCCCCAGAGGTTCAAACTCCGAAGAACCATGAACCCCAAGACACTTTGCCTCCAAGGACATCATGAAGAGGAGAACTGTGAACTTGGGGTAGTAGATAGTCACCCTGAAATACAAGGAACCCTGCAAAGATCTCCTCAATCTTTCCTTGTCCAAGATATCTTTTACCCTCTGGCAGATATGTTCAGGAAATCAAAATCTTTAGAACTGCCCAAAGCAAGGATTGTCCTACTTCAGGGGTTGAGAAGAGCAGACACTACCCAGTCTCAAGAAAATGTGAAGGAATGTCCTCAGATCCTTGACAGCCAAACATCATCACAGGGGGTGAATACGTCTTTGCAGGAGGAAGAGGGCAGATGTCCTACACAAAAGGAATCTCAGGAAAAAACTGGCCAAAATAAGCCAGCGACCTTAAATCCCAAGGATGATCAGGTCCAGCAGCTCCAGAGACAGGAAGGAACAGAAGTTCTTCATTCCCCAGGAATTCCACAGAGGATGGAGCCTATTTCTCTGCAGATGCTGGGGAATCTACAAAACAGCCCAGAGTATTTTGGATGCAGAGATTTAAGCCACCCAGATGTTCTTCAAACTGAAACACACTCAGTGATACCACAACTTGAAAAACACGTGGAATCCATAACTCAAGTGTCCTTAATGTCTACAGAGAAAGGAGCTCCGTCAGTCTGGTGGACCCTGGAAAAATCAAAGTCTCTTGACCTTAGAGAAGACCAAGCCTGCTCCCCACAGTCACTCCTGGGAGAGTTGGACTGTTCTAACCCCCAGAAGATGCCTTCAGCCAATCTCTCTCGACCACAAAGAGATGTCCAGAATGAACAATGGAAACGTAGGACTTCATTGGACTGCTCCAAAGCCCAACCACTTGAGCACCTTATTTCGAAAGATAAGATTGTCCAACAGGAAGAAAATCGTTGTGCCAGCCCGAAAACCGAGCACATGAAGCTGGAAGCTCAAAACTCCCAAGAGCTACGGAAGCACGAGACAGAAATCATGACTTTCCAGAAAATGGAGGATATCCAGATGTTCTGCTCTAAGAAAGACGGAGAATTGCAAGCTCCTCAACTTCAAGTTATTATTTCCCAGAGTTTGAAGGAGCCTCTTTGTACCGATCAGAGTGTGCAGTCAGAATCCACATCTCAAGGACTAAGAAAGCCACCACCTCTTAATCAGCAGGTCGAAAGAAATCTAGAAAGTCCTCCTCTTCTGAGGAACGTGCTGAGGAAGTCCAAGACATTTGGATATGAGGAACGAACAAGTAGACTTGGTCCTCAGATCCAGGATGTTCAAAAGGAAGAGGACCGCTTGCATGTAGAGAGGCAGTTGCTGTGGAGATTTGAGGAACCAAAGCCACAGATAATTCAGGAGATAAGTAAGCCTGACGTTCTTCAACGTCGAGCGATAACAGATGTTGAAAGCATTGGGGAATCTACAGGACAGCCCAACTGCCCAAGGGAGAGTCAGAAAATAGAGATGGACTCCACAAAATCCAAGATCTCTCTACAAACAAACCAGGAACCTCCTCAGGAACAAGGAGATACACTCAACGTAGTTCCACAGGACAATATACCTGAGATTGTTCCATCTTGTGACCTTCCACAGTTTGGCATTAAATTTCTTCAGGAATTGGGGAGATTGCATAATGAATTAAATACCCTCAGACCACCACAGGAACTGAAGGACGGCAGGCCCATTTGTCCCCAGGCTGCTAAAGGTTCCAGTCTACCACAGCAGCAGATACTAGCTGAACCCCAAATAAATACAGGTTCTCAAGTTCTCGAGCACCAGAAATGGAGTGCAGCAACATCTCCGCAGCCACCACCACCACCACCAGGAGACTTTTCTGAAGCTTCTAAGATGCAGCAGTGGTCTCTTCAGTCTCCCCAAAGCCAAGGACCTGACCAGATACCAGGAGTAGAAAGGGAGTCGGCAAGAAACATGGGCTCACCAATGCAGAAGGCACCATCGATGGTCCAACGGCAAGAAGACTTGTCAACAAAATCAGTTGCGGTGCCAGTGGTGACAGAGCCTCCTTTTCCTCACTCTCTGGAAAAAATGGAAGCAAAGACTTTGGATCTTCAGGAGTCCCTTCATCTTGAAGGGAAAGTGAGAGAGAAACAACCAATGGTTACAGAGCCTCAAGAGGACCATCCCTCAGATAAGCAAGAACCTGTAATGACAAATTTCAAATCTCTTGAACCTCAATCCTTATCAAGGACTCCGGCGTTCCAGCACGAGAGAGCAAAAACAGTAGAAGGTCTACCTTCCTTGAATAAACAGATGGCCACTGAACATAGACCTACTTCCCAAAGACCATTAAACATCCAAGCAGAAGCCATTAAACATTCCCAGAGCCAGGAAATTCCCACAAAACAGAAAAAATTACCTCAGAATCAGAAGGCAGAAATGACCCTGCAAGTAGACCAACATTTTCACGAGAAGCATGGGATGTTGAAGCTCCAAGAAGGAAGGCACCTAAAATCATGGAAGGACCAGGAACTGGTGCCTCTTCGGCTTCAAGGGATGGAGGAGAACCAAGCTTTTCAGGAATGGAAAGAGGCGGGAACTCTGCCGGCTGAAGGAACTCAACCAAGGAAACTCTTGACTTGTGAGAAGGACCTGTTGAACCTGGCAGCTCTTGAGCGTGAAGACGAGAACAAAAGACCGGAAGGACTCTGGGAGCAGAAGACCACAGAGACCACAGCTATGACTTTGCTCTCTCCCTCCAGCCCACGAAAGTCCATGGATGTGATGTGGGAGCTTCACTCGCTCAAGATGGGCATTTCCAGAGAGACCTCTTTCGATGCGGCCCATCCTTCTTCACCATCTTGGGTAAGATCTATCATTTAGCCGAGATGTATTAAACCGGTACAGATGTGGGGCTAACTCTATTTCAGCTTTACATTTTAATGTTAAAGAATGAAGGTGGCCCACAGTGGTAAACTGGAGATGAGGACCAAGAAGTTTACAATCATCTCTGTCCATAAGTTGCCCAGAAGCTTCTCCCTATACAACAGCAGGTATATCTTCTCTGTAGATTGATTGAGTCTCTGAAATTATCTGGAGACCTTTGTTCAGTCACTGCCCTGCCCTTAAGCTTAAGATGTTCACCAGTGACCACCCCCCCCGCCCAAAACTTGACATTGAGAATGGTGGCATTTATATGCCCAAGAGACAGGGTCTTCTGAACTGGTGGCATTTTGGAGAGAATAGAATAGAGCTGGAAGGGACCTTGGAGGTCTTCTAGTCCATCCCCTTCACTCAAGCAGGAGAGCTTATATACCATCTCAGACAAGTGAGTGTCCAGTCTCTTCTTAAAAACCTCCAGTGATGGAGCTCCCTCGATTTCTGAAGGAAAGCTATAGACCAGGGTTGTTGCTCCTCAAAGTCACATGCAGACGTAGGTCTTCCATATCTTTAAGAAAACCTTTAATTGATACCATGGCAGCATCTTGTCACCTAAAGTTTTCAGGCACGATAAGCGGCCATTTTCATTCTGGGAGATGCTGGGAGACAGAATCCAACTCTTAGAAGAAGTTGGATGGGAACATCAGGCCACCAAAATATCTTCTGGGTTCTGCCCTGTGAAATTCTATCCATTCTCTCTCGTCTTCGGTTGTGGCTTCAAGGGGGAGTTGAAATCATTTCAGACCTTTGAAATAAATCAAAGCGTTAAATCAACTTTGAATAGGAGGAGTGGGCATCTATTGAGGTTCTCCAGATGATGGTTTCTCCTCAGAGGCTCCAATTTCTCTGTACTGGACCAAATCTGGAAGATGGTGTTGGTGTCTTCCCAACAACGATATTTGATATTTTCGCTAGGGAGGGTGGGGGGAGATATTGAAATGAATGAATTCTGGGTAAGGTGTCCTTTCAGGAGGTCTATGGAGACATCCAGGTCAGAGTTATCCCCCAAACAAATCTTTAGGATGTCCTTCCTGAAACTCGTATGAAGCCTCACTGATCAGAAGAGGTAGAATGATCCTCCATCCACCCAATGACCAGACCAGACCAGGATTCCTGTCCACTTAGTTTTATTTCTTCTTCTCAGGAGGACAATGTCCACGTAAGGGTCACCTGTTCCAGGGACTGTCCATCCTCGGAGAAGTCAACTGGTTGGCCCCTGCCTGGTCAACCCAGCCAGGCGGCCATCAGCCGCTTTCATGGACAAGGAGTGGATGAGCAGGTAAGCAACAAAAGTTTTTGGGGTGTCCTTGATGGGGTTTGCCAATTGTCTGACATTTTTCAGAGCTTCAGCTGAGGGCTTCAGTGGAGGAACATCCCAAAGTCTAGTCCAACCATCAAACAGATAGTCCTCAACTTGCAACTGCGTTGTTTAGCGACCGCTGGATGTTACGACGGCACTAGAAAAAGTCGCTTATGTCTGTTTTTTCACACTTCTGACCGTCGCAGCAGTCCCCCGTGCTCACGTGACCAAAATCCAGACCCTGGGCGCCTGACTCATATTTACGACGGTCGCAGTGTCCGCAGTGTCTTGATTCCCCCTTTTGCGACCTTCTGACAAGCACAGTCGGTGGGGGGAACCAGGTTTGCTTAACGACCGGGTTACTGCAGTGATTCACTTAACGACTGAGGCAAGAAAGGTCGTAAAGTGGGGCAAAACCCACTTAGCAAATGTCTCGCTTAGTAACAGAAACATGGTCGTAAGTCCAGGACTACCTGTATTCTGCTCTAAAAGCAAATAAACCCCTGTGGGAGTTTAAACCACACTCCCTCGCACTGATAAAGTTACCTAGCTGGAAATGTCACAACTTTGAATAGTCACTAAACGAATGGTTGTAAATTGAGGATTACCCTGTAACTAAAATACAAGCTAGGGTCCTTGACGGCTTTAAACCAGTTCTCTGATCAGGCTGTCTCTGCCCCTTTCTTTGTTCCTGGAACCCACATTCATCAGAGAAACTTCTAGTTACAGAGAGTCCTCGATTTACAACGGTTCATTTAGAGACCGTTCAAAGTTACAACGGCCCCGAAAAAATGACCTTTTTTCGCATTTATGACCATCGCAGCATCCCCCCCAGGGCCACATGATCAAAATTTGGACGCTCGGCAACCAACTTGTATTTATTTATTAATTTTAATGTAAATTTTATTGGTTTTTATAAGGGTAGGGAGGGAAATGAAGGGATAGGGTGCGGGGTTCGGATAGCGGGAAAGTTGGGGGAGAGGTTGGGTTTTCCCCCAATTACATTCAATATTTAGCAAATAGCATATTGTCTGGGTTGATATACACCAATAGAAGTAGTAAGAATAATGATTGATAACAATAATAGATATAGCAAATTATAGTAAACGATGTTACATTTTCAGTCTATAATATTTTTCTTAGTAAAATAAGGTCAAAAAATAAGTATCACACTCCTTTCTCGTATTTCTGAAGGTTTGCAGCGTCCCCGTGGGGGTGGGCCTGGGGGGGGTGGTGTCCCCTTTTGCGACTTTCCGACCAGCACGGTCGATGGGGGGAAGCCAGATTCGCTTAGCGACCGTGTGGCTGACTTAACTTAGTGATTCACTTCGCCAATCAGGTAAGAAAAGTCGTAAAACGGGACCAAACTCCCTTTTTTTTAAAAAAAAAAAAAGGCCTCGCTTAGCGGCGGAAAATTTGGGCTCAGTTGGGGTCGTAAGTCGAGGACGCCTCTACTATAAACATGAGTCAAAGAGCCCCACCCCTCGCTGCTGCCGTGATTCTTAGGGCCTTCTTGTTCTCCCCTCCTGCCTCCTCCTGACCCTCCTTTCCTTCACCCACCAGCCCCTGCCCCCCCCTCGCCCCCCCAGCCGGGAGAAGGCCTTCATCTGGCTGACCCCCCAGGCAAGAAGGGAGGCGCTGCAGCGGCTGGCAGAAGCGAGGGCCGAGGGCGAACGCCGGCACCAGCGGGATAAGGAGAGGCAGAGCCTACGGGTGAGCATCCTCTGCCCCCCCCACCCCCGTGAGCCCCCTGGGACCCCGGAGACCTTATCCCCCCCCTCCTCCTCCTCCTCCTCTGGAACTGAGCGGCATTTCACAGAATGCTAGCGCTGGAAGGGACCCTGGAGGTCTTCTAGTCCAACCCCCTTGGCCAAGGCAGGAGGTCTCAAAGGCCTCCAATGTTGGAGCAGCAGCCACAACGTCCACACGGATGGATTGTTCTCGTTGTCAGGAAATGCCTCTTCCTTCCAGGCTGGGTCTCTGTCTGGTGAACTTCCCCCCTATTCTCCTTCCTTCCTTCCTTCCTTCCTTCCTTCCTTCCTTCCTTCCTTCCTCCCTTTTTTCTTCTTCCTCCTATTTCTCCCCCATCCCTTCCTCCCTCCCTCCCTCCCTCCCTCCCTTCCTTCCTTCTTTCCTTCCTTCCTTCCTTCCTTCCTTCCTTCCTTCCTCCCTTCCTTCCTTCCTTCCTTCTTTCCTTCCTTCCTTCCTTCCTTCCTTCCTTCCTCCCTTCCTCCCTCCCTCCCTTCCTTCCTTCCTTCTTTTCTTCCTTCCTTCCTTCCTTCCTCCCTTCCTTCCTTCCTTCCTTCCTTCCTTCCTTCCTTCCTGTTTTCTTCTTCCTATTTCTCCCCCATCCCTTCCTCCCTTCCTTTCCTCCCATCTTTCCCCCTTCCCTGTCACTTCCTCCCTCTCTTCCTCCCTTCCTTCGCTCTCCCTCCCGCCCTCTTTTCTTCTTCTTTTTTTATTTTTTTTAAAAAATATACTTTATTAAACAAGTTTTAAATAAAAACAACGAGAACATTATTACAAAGTACTAAACACCAAAACACCCTATACACCAAAAAACCAAATACAACGACATCGAACAAGACCGGGGGAGTGTAATGCTACCCTTAATTTTGTTTTCCTCGTACATCCCAGGCTAAGTAACCTTTAATGACCAAATATTAGGAATCTATAATTGTATATATCTCCAGATTCTATACCTCAAATAGTAATACACAATCATCTGGTATTTCCCCCGTTGAAGTTAAATATTCTATTTTGTAACCATGAATACCAGGAGTCCCAACTTTTATTAAAAAGTGATTCACTTTTCCCTTTGAGAGTATATGTCATTCGATCTGACTCTGCGCATAGTAATACCTTCTCTATTACTTGATAGTCCGTTGGGATTTCCATCGTCTTCCAATATTGCACATAAGTCATACGTGCCGCTGTTGTAATATGTATTAATAGATACCAAACATTTTTGGTACTTCTTGTGGCTTCATCCCCAAGAGGAAAATAGCTGGGTCCAATTGAAAATCATATCCTGTTATTTGAAATAACCAATTCTCTGGTTATTTGAAATAACCAGTTCTCTGTGGGCGCACCGGATTTATGGAACCATCTTCCGGTTGAGCTCTGGATGGCGCCCGACCTCCTCTCCTTCCGGCGCGATCTAAAGACTTATCTCTTCGAACAAGCCGGCCTGGCCTGGTTATTATTTCATCCTCCAGGCATTTATTAGCTATCACCAGCCAGTGTTCCATACTTTCCACTTTTACATCTGTCTTATCCAGGGCTTTTTTTCTCATAGAACGCTCAGAACGGAGTTCCGGCACCTTTTTTGGATAGAACCTTGTAGGGTAGGCAAGGCAAGTTGTGTGACGTGTGTGAGTTCCGGCACCTTTTTCTTTTACCAAAAAAAGCACTGGTCTTATCCATTCTCGTTTCCACCACCTGGATCTGTTCCTCTTGACTCACTACCATTGTCTGCATTTCCTGGAGCTTCGTATGTATGCTCCTCATTTCTCCCTTTAAACCTTCCATCTGGTTACCCATCTCAGCCTTCATTTCCAACTTTAACTCTTCAAATCCTACAGCTGTAGTTTCCTGATTTTTCAGCATTAAGTCTTGAAGTGACTTGAACATATCCTGAACTCCCTGTATAGATAAAGCGTCTTTATTCCCTGTCACTGTCCCATCTGGAAATTTGCGAGCTGTCGGGGGTGTAATTGACGGGGATTTTGTAGGCGCAGGCACTATGGTCTTCTTGGCAAAAGTTGTTATGGGCGCCATTTCCGTTATTCTTTGGTGCTCTTCCAAAATAGCCTACACTTACCCAATCTCCAAGACTCCTCCCCAAGCACCTCGTACTCTCAATATTATCCTAATCACCCAATTTCTTTTTAAACCCCTGATATTTAACCAATCCTCCCCTTACCTAATCTAATATTCAATTATAAATATTCCTGTAAACAGTTATATCGAAACGTATCCAGTTATGCCAATTAATCAATTAATTATCCACACACACAATTCAATACTAAATCTCAACCCTAATACCAATCAAAAGCTAATTGATTAATATATTAGTAAATTAATTATTTTTAATCACTTAACTTATAAGTTTATGGAAGAATTATTTCCTTTATAAAAATAAATAATCGAATCTTAAGTTTGTTAAAGTAGGGGTTAAATATGTTGTTGTTATACAAGATATAAAAAGAAAAAATATAGAGAGTATAGTAAATAGGCCCTATCAATGGCAAAAAAAGAAAGGGAATAAGTAATGATATGGATAAGCCAATATAAAAAAGGGGGGGATGATGTAACCCAGTTCAGCCTTGGTGGCGCAGTGGGCTAATGCCTCCTTAAGTAACACCAGCTGCCTGCAATTAGTGCAGGTTCGAGTCCCACCAGGCTCAAGGTTGACTCAGCCTCCCATCCTTCCCAGGTAGGTCAAATGAGGACCCAGATTGTTGGGGGCAATAAGCTGACTTTGTAATAATGCCGCTTGGGGGTGTGTGTGAAAGCCCTAATAAGCAGGCATATACATAGAATGAAGGCTACTGCTAAGCTTGTAAGCCGCCCTGAGTCTTTGGAGAAGGGCGGGATATAAATGGAATTAAAATAAAAAAATAAAATAAAATTATTCTTCAAGCAGGCGTGGCAGTCCAACTCAGTTCAGTTCAGCTCCTCTTCTCTTCTCTGCTGACAAATATGACGATGTTACAATCCAACTAAACAAACCTCCAAGGAAGGAGCAGAAAGAAAAAAAATCCGATGCCAGATCGAATAGAAAAGGGGGTCTACCAGGCTGTTATGCATTAACGAATTAACGAATCGCCATCCAGATCCCAGATATTTCAAAAGGAGGAAAAAGGGAGAAAAAAATAATAATAAAAAAACACGTATCAAAATTTAAAGAAAGAGTCTGTCCACCCGAAGAAGAACTCCGAGGAAGTAACTGGAATCCTCCAATCAGCCTGGGAGTCTCTCTTAAGGCGGCTGTTGTTAAAAGCCTCTATTGTTGTCCGCCGCCGTCATCAATTAAGGCTGGATGATACTTCAGGCTGCTCACCTGTCAAAGGACCATCAAACGAAAGGGGGGGGATTCTCATTCTCTTTTTTAATATTCACTCTTAACTCGGCCTGGGACGTCCATAGCTTCCTTCCAAATTGCTGAGTCAAAGCTCCAGGGCAGCCTTCTCTCCAAGGCCGGCACCACGGGAGGATTTCTCACTGCTGAGCAGGGATTTTGCACGTTCCCTGCAATTGCCCAGCGCCCTCTCGTTCTTCGCCTGCTGATCCCCAGCTGGCGATGGCTATGTAGAGCCGCACGGCATCGGGAAAACAAGCTGCGATCCGAAGAGATATTCCAGGACCCGCTTGCCTGCTGTGACCTCAGCCCCGGAAGTCCTTCTTTCTATTCCTCCCTCCCTCCCTCCCTCCTTCCTTCCTTCCTTCCTTCCTTCCTGTTTTCTTCTTCTTCCTATCCCTCCCCCGTCCCTTCTTCCCTTCCTTCCTTCCCATCTTTCCCCCTTCCCTGTCACTTCCTCCCTCTCTCCCTCCCTTCCTTCGCTCTCCCTCAGGCCCTGTTTTCTTCTTCTTTCTATCCCTTCCTCCCTTCTTCCTTCCTTCCCTCTCTCTCTCTCTCCCACCTTTTCTCCTTCGCTGTCCTTTCCTTTCTTTCTTTCTTTCTTCTTTCTTTCTTTCTTTCTTTCTTTCTTTCTTTCTTTCTTTCTTTCTTCCTTCCTTCCTTCCTTCCTTCTTCCTTCCTTCCCTCTCTCTCTCTCCCACCTTTTCTCCTTCGCTGTCCTTTCCTTCCTTCCTTCCTTCCTTCCTTTCTTTCTTTCTTTCTTTCTTTCTTTCTTTCTTTCTTTCTTTCTTTCTTTCCTTCCTTCCTTCCTTCCTTCCTTCTTTCCTTCCTTCCTTCCTTCCTTCCTTCCTTCCTTCCTTCCTTCCTTCCTCCCTTCCTTCCTTCCTTCCTTCTAGAATTATAGAATCACAGGGCTGGAAGGGACCTTGGAGATCTTCTAGTCCAACCCCCTGCTCAAGGAACGAGTCCTTATACATCCCGGATAAATGATTCTCCTTTCTCCTCCTGAAAATCTCCAGGGATGGAGCACCCACAACTCCAGGAGGCCGGCAGGTCCACTGATTGATTCTTCTCACTGTCAGGAAATTCCCCTTATTTCCAAGTTGGGTCTGTCTCTCAGCAACTTCCGCCCATTGCTTCTCCTCCTGCCCTCGGATGCTTTGGACGATGAATCAACCCCCTCTTTTCTGTGACAGCTCGTCAGAGATTCCCCAAAGCCCCTGAAGGCAGGACAAGAAGCAACGGATGGAAACAAATCAAGGAGAGAAGCAACCTGGAACTAAGGAGAAACTTCCTGACGGTTAGAATAGTTAATCAGTGGAACAGCTTGCCACCAGAAGTTCTGAATGCTCCAACACTGGAGGTTTTCTAGAAGAGACTGGACACTCCCTCATGACTCGTGGACTTCAACTCCCAGAATTCCTCAGCCAGCGTGGGGGAACTATGGCCCCCTCATGACTCGTGGACTTCAACTCCCAGAATTCCTGAGCCAGCATGAGGGAACTATGGTCCCCTTTATGACTCATGGACTTCAACTCCCAGAATTCCTGAGCCAGCATGGTGGAACTATGGTCTCCTCATGCCTCATGGACTTCAACTCCCAGAATTCCTGAGCCAGCATGGGGGAACTATGCCCCCCTCATGACTCGTGGACTTCAACTCCCAGAATTCCTGAGCCAGCGTGGCTCAGCTTAGAAACCTCTCCCTTTCCCCTCAGCGTGGCTGGCTCAGGAATTCTGGGAGTTGAAGTCCACGAGTCACAAAAGAGCCAAGGTTGCTTACCCCTGGTATAGGGTTTCCTGCCTGAGCAGGGGGTTGGACTAGAAGACCTCCAAGGTCCCTTCCAGCTCTGTTCTTCTATGATCTATTATGGGAAGAGGCTATCCTGTCTCAACTCTTCACTTTGTGAGGCTAAATTCTGCAACGCCAAACATCCAGGTGTGCTAGCTTGCTGGAGGAATTGGATCCCAAATTGGCTGAGAATTCTGCTGTTGGGGGGGGCGGGGGTCCCACACATCTGGAGGACCTTCTCCCAGTCAGGGAAGTCTCCTTTTCTCCTTGCCAGGATTGCACCCCTCTTTTCTTCCTCCAGGGAGGAGCCATTCGGCCAGCGTTCTTGGTGCCCGTGTGCCAGAGGCGTAAGCTTTTCTATATTTCTCGGCCCCAATCCCATCAGATGCCCAGCTTGAGTCGCTGGCAGTCACATCAACGCAACCTGTGATATCCGGCTTTCAAACATTATTCCATGGATTCTGCCATTTCCCAAAGAGAAGAGAATAGATGTGTATTGAACCAGTATTAGGCATTTCAAAGGAAAGGAGAAGCCGTTTGAACTGGGAAAACAAAAGGGGGGGCTAGCATCTGGCTTGTGTCACGGAAGAGAGCAATAAACATGAAGGGTCCTAAGTTCCTTTTTCCCACGAGAGGGATGATACGAGAGGAAGGATGGGGGACTGACCAAATGGGGTTAAGGGGGGGTTAAACCGGGAACTCTTTATAAGGGTTTACTTCGTGGAATAATATTAAGTCCTGTCTCGTATTCCTACAACCAAGCATGTCATAGTAAAGATTCTTTTTGGAATAGATTTGACTCCAAGAATTTTGTCTTCCTAAGACGTGGTTTGGGGTGGGTCCTGACACCGTGTGAGGGCTGGGGGCATAATCCCAACAAAGCGGGATCTGTGTATTCAAGGGGGAAGTGATCTGCAGAGACCAGCCGGTCACGCTGGAGGAGACCGGTGGATTTCCCAAGGGCTTTTCAACCTGTTCACAGATTGTACCACTTTAAGGACATGACAATATTCGAGTACCACCAGTGCTTAGCAAGGTGTCAGAAACTTAATGACTAAACAAAAAAAGGGGGTGGGTGGGTTTTACTGATTAGATTCATTTGTTGTTATAGAAATGGGTAGTTTATATAATATTATGGCAAAGTAAAGGGACGCGGTGGCTCAGTGGGTTAGGACGCTGAGCCTGTCGATCAGAAGGTCGGCAGTTTGGCGGGTCGAATCCCGAGTACCGCGTAGCAGAGTGAGCGCCTGTTACTCGTCCCAGCTTCTGCCAACCTAGCAGTTCGAAAGCACGTAAAAAATGCAAGTAGAAAAATAGGGACCGCTCCGGTGGGAAGGTAACAGCGCTCCGTGCGCCTTTGGCGTCTAGTCATGCCGGCCACATGACCACGGAGACGTCCTCGGACAAACGCTGGCTCTTCGGCTTTGAAACGGAGATGAGCACCGGCCCCTAGAGTCGGAAACGACTAGCACGCACGTGCGGGGGAAACTTTACCTTGACTTTTATGGAAAAGTAAAAAGCTGAGGTTCAATGTTAATGCTTCCTTCTACCGCAACAGAGGAAGTCTGTTCTTTTTCCCTTCTCCCCCTCACTTCCCCCCACACTTTTCCCCCTCCCCACTGTGTCCTACTGTTTGCTTTTGTATTTGTGCATTTTGTTCTAGAAACTATTACAAACTGTAGGGAAAAAGTAAACAAAAAAAAGTACCAATTTTCATTTCTCCGGTGGCTGTTCCTTTGCTGCACTGCTTCCCCTTTGCACTGACAAATATATGTTGAATTTATCTGTGTTTATTCATATGCACCACGACTGGCTAGCTCAGGGGGGGTGTCTTCAAACGTGGCACTTTTAAGACTTGTGAACTTCAACTCCCAGTATTCCTCAGCCCAGCCCCGACAGTCCTGCAGCTCCAGCTGCCTCTCCCTCAGGCTTAGGTCACTTCAACTCATTCCCCTCCGGTGGTACACTACTCTAGGACGGTTGTGTACCACCTGCCACGTTCTAAAGTACCATAAGTGGTACGCGTGCCACCGTTTGAAAACCCCTGTTCTAGAGGTTTGGGGGGGGCTGGGGGGGCTTTGTTTACAGAAGCTTTTGGGACGGCATCAGCTGCCCCCTCGGAACACGATTATGCCCCCAAAACGTGCGGAAAGCGACATGGAGAGAAAGGCCTTCCTCTCTCTAAGTTCCAGGAACGACTCTCCATAGCCAAACGTCGGAGGTCCAAGGAGGACCTGCTGGGAGATGGTCCAGCAGACCGATGGCCCTGGGCATCGCCAGCCTCCCAAGGCCAGGTATGGATTTTCCCGTGGGGTCAAATTACGGAGGTAATAAAAATTAACTCCTGCGGGAGAAGGGAGGAAGAGAAGCCAAGGTCTTCAGAGCTGAACAGAAGACTTTACAGCGGGGAATTTGCTCAAGATGTTTGGGTCGTGTGTGTGTGTGCGTGTGTGTGGTATTGCTAGCACACCCAAGAAATTAATTAATTACTAATAGAAGGGGATATTTGTACCTCAGGGTTGAATTGTGGGGTCCTTGGAGTTTCTGAGCTGGGTGGTTTCCTTGCAGACGTTTCATGACCCAACTAGGGAACATCATCAGTGCTAGGAGGGAGTGGAAAGGAGAAGGAAGGAAGGAAGGAAGGAAGGAAGGAAGGAAGGAAGGAAGGAAGGAAGGAAGGAAGGAAGGAAGGAGAAGAAGGACTGTGGGGTCCTTGGGGCTTTCTGAGCTTGGTGGTTTCCTTGCACACATTTCATGACTCAACTTGGGAACATCATCAGGGCTAGAAAGGAGTGGAAAGGAGAAGGAAGGAAGGAAGGAAGGAAGGAAGGAAGGAAGGAAGGAAGGAAGGAAGGAAGGAAGGAAGGAAGGAAGGAAGGAAGGAAGGAGAAGAACTGTGGGGTCCCTGGTGCTCTCTGAGCTGGGTGGTTTCCTTGCAGACGTTTCATGACCCAACTAGGGAACGTCATCAGTGCTAGAAGGGAGGGGGGTTTGTGGAGAGGAAGAGGAGATGACTGTGGGGTCCTTGGTGCTCTCTGAGTTTGGTTGTTTTCTTGGAGACATTTCATGACCCAACTAGGTCACATTATCAAGGCTAGAAAGGAGGTGGGGTTTGAGGAGGAGGAGGAGGAGGACTGTGGGGTCCCTGGTGCTCTCTGAGCTGGGTGGTTTCCTTGCAGACGTTTCATGATCCAACTAGGGAACATCATCAGGGCTAGAAGGGAGGAGGAGGAGGAGGAGGAGGAGGAAGAGGAGGAGGAGGAAAATTGTGGGGTCCTTGGCATTTCTGAGCTTGGATGTTTTCTTGCAGATGTTTCATGACTTGACTAGGAAACATCAGTGCGAGGAGGAGGAGGAGGAGGATGGTTGTGGGGGTCCTTGGTGCTCTCTCAGCTTGCTGGTTCCCCCGAAGTCATTTCATCATCTTTGGGAATTCAGAGCCCCAAAGAAAAAAACACTCCCCATGGCTAATCTATGGGCTTCTTCCAATGAGATAGCAAGCCTCCGTCTTATCTCTCTCTTTATGAAGTGGAACTGAGTAAAACTCCCACTCCTCCTTTAAGAACTGATTTTCGCCACACCCAGGAGCAGGACCAGGGCCAAAGGAGCCGGCGGCCCCCTTCCCAGAGAGGGCTACTCTTTGCACCCACGGGTGGCCAGAGGTGACTAATCCTCGGACTCTCTCTTTTGACAGGATGAAGCTGGGCAGAAAATGGCTGTCAGGTCCCACCTGGAGAAGGTCAAGCGAGAACGGACCTACATCATGCAGTCCAAGAGAGAGAGGTAGAGGGGTGTGTGTGTGTGTGTGTGTGTGTGAATCTCTGGCTGTGTCATGGGTTCTTTCCTCAGCCCCTCCCAATTCCACTGACCCAGATTCAAGAGAGGACCCCCCCTTGACAGGGTCTTTCCTTCATATCTCCCCGTAAGGCAGGGGTGGGGAACGATGGCCCCCTTATGACTTGTGGACTTCAACTCCCAGAATTCCTGAACCAGCATGGAGGGCTCAGAAATTCTGGGACTTGAAGTCCACAAGTCCTAAAAGGGCCATCATTCCCCAGGCCTGCTGTAAGGGGCGGGGAAGACTTTGTCTTTGGTAGAACACAGTCTACGAAGTGACACGTTAGACGTCAACTGTGTACAAAAAGATATACGGGATAGAATATAGAAGAACAGAGTTGGAAGGCACCTGGGAGGTCATCTAGTCCAACCCCCTGCTCAGGCAAGAAACCCTATACCGTTTCAGACAAATGGTTGGCCAATCTCTGTATTTAAAAACTTCCAGTGTTGGAGGCAAGTTGTTCCACTGTCAGGAAATTTCTCCTTCGTTCTAGGTTGCTTCTCTCCTTGACTAGTTTGTCCTTAAGTTTCCAACTTAACTGATAACCGGTGTATTCTGGGCAGCTCCTGCCCCAGTGTTGTGTCCCTCAACCCCTTGGAAGCCATTCTTGCCCCATCTCTTTCTTTCTCCCTCCCGCAGGAACACCCTGAAGTTCAAGGAGCTGCTGGACCCACTGGTGGCCCCCAGGGAGGAGAACCTCATGCTGAGGCAGACAGAGGAGCTTCAGCAGAGGGCAAACCTCGGTCCTTCAGCATCCCCTGAAGATCAAGTGAAGATGGATGCCCTGTCTCACACCTCCCATATGATTCCCAAAGAAGAATAAGTGGGAGGAGGAGGACGACTGTGTGGTATTTGATGCTCTGTGAGTTTGGTGGTTTCCTTGCAGACATTTCATGACCCAACTGTGTTCCATCATCAGTGCTGGAAGGGAGTGGGGTTGAAGGAGGAGGAGGACCGTGGGGTCCTTGGTGCTCTCTGAGCCTGGTGGTTTTCTTGCAAATGTTTCATGACCCAAATAGGCAACAACTTAACGACTGTCACAGCCTCCCCCGTGGTCAAGGGATCAAAATTCAGACGCTCAGCAACTGACTCACATTTGTGACGGTTGCAGCATCCAGGGGGGGGGGGTGTGTGTCACATGATCCCCTTTTGCGACCTGACAAGCAAAGTCCAACAGGGGAAGTCAGCTTCACTTAACAATCGTGTTGCTAACTTTACAACCGCAACGATTCACTTCACAACTGTGGCGAGGAAAGTCGTAAAACAGAGCAAAACTCAACTAACCCACTTAGCGACAGAAATTTTGGGCTCAATTGTGGTCATAAGTTGAGGACTTGCTGTCCCACCCACGCCCAATAATGTTTGCACTGCCGTTGTCTAAAAACGCAGGGCTCATGGAATGAAACCCCAAAAGACGAGTTTTGAATCCCATTGAATGACGTCTACCGGTATACACCTGGAGGCCCTAATACAGGGGTAGGCAGCCTTGGCTCTTTTATGACTTGTGGACTTCAACTCCCAGAATTCCTGAGCCAGTACAGCTCTGCTTGGAAACCTCTCCCTTTCTCCTCAGCATGACTGGCTCAGGAATTCTGGGAGTTGAAGTCCACGAGTCATAAAAGAGCCCAGGTTGCCTAACCCTGCCCCAGCCAGCCAGGAATTCTGGGAGTTGAAGTCCACGAGTCATAAAAGAGCCAAGGTTGCCTAACCCTGCCCTAATAGTATGATGCTACCCCTTGGCGCCAGAATTCCCCTTGCCCAGGAGGACGGTTGTTAAGTGAGTCACAGACCTCCCCAAGATAGTAAGAGAGAGCTACGCGACGCCTTTCTTTCCATTGTCCAAACCGGCCCTGCCCGGATGGACGGTTCTAGACTAGATCATCCTGAAGCCACATTAGATCCTGGCCAAGGAAGGAGACTGGCGCCAAAGTAATCTAATAGTCTTGGTTTTTGTGGAGCTGGCCCTCAGAGGGCCACGTCGCGAGGGTGCAGCAGAGAGAAGGCGCCATTCTTTCGGAAGAAGCTGTCGGTGCGGGTCTTGGCTGTGGGGGCCACGTGGAAGGCGGCCATTTTCCCTGGAAGACACAAAGGGGGATATGAGGGGAGGAAAAGAAGACAAGGGAGCTGTGTGGCTTCTTTGAGGGGAAAGTCCTTCCCAAAAGCGGGCCTGAGAGACCTTAGGTCAGGGGTAGGCAACCTTGGCTCTTTTAGGGCCCGTGGACTTCAACTCCCAGAATTCCTGAGCCAGCTTGGCTCTTTTAGGACTCGTGGACTTCAACTCCCAGAATTCCTGAGCCAGCTTGGCTCTTTTAAGGCTCGTGGACTTCAACTCCCAGAATTCCTGAGCCAGCTTGGCTCTTTTAGGACTCGTGGACTTCAACTCCCAGAATTCCTGAGCCAGCTTGGCTCTTTTAAGGCTCGTGGACTTCAACTCCCAGAATTCCTGAGCCAGCTTGGCTCTTTTAGGACTTGTGGACTTCAACTCCCAGAATTCCTGAGCCAGCTTGGCTCTTTTAGGGCTCGTGGACTTCAACTCCCAGAATTCCTGAGCCAGCTTGGCTCTTTTAGGGCTCGTGGACTTCAACTCCCAGAATTCCTGAGCCAGCTTGGCTCTTTTAGGGCCTGTGGACTTCAACTCCCAGAATTCCTGAGCCAGCTTGGCTCTTTTAGGGCTCGTGGACTTCAACTCCCAGAATTCCTGAGCCAGCTTGGCTCTTTTAGGGCTCGTGGACTTCAACTCCCAGAATTCCTGAGCCAGCTTGGCTCTTTTAGGGCCTGTGGACTTCAACTCCCAGAATTCCTGAGCCAGCTTGGCTCTTTTAGGGCTCGTGGACTTCAACTCCCAGAATTCCTGAGCCAGCTTTGCTCTTTTAGGACTCGTGGACTTCAACTCCCAGAATTCCTGAGCCAGCTATACTGGCTCAGGAATTCTGGGAGTTGGAAGTCCACGAGTCCTAAAAGAGCCGAGGTTGCCTACCCGTGAACTAGACCTACCCAATTCTTCATATGTTTTAGCCTCCAATCCCCTGATCATCTTTGTTGCTCTTCTCTGGACTCTTTCTAGAGTCTCGACATCTTTTTTACTTCGTGGTGACCAAAACCGGATGCAGGATTCCAAGTGTGGCCTTACCAAGGCCTTGTAAAGTGGTATTAACCCATCACGTGATCTTGATTCTGTCCCTCTGTTAATGCAGCCGACCACTGTGCTGGCCTTTTTGGCTGATGCCGCACACGGCTGGCTCAGATTTAAGTGCTCGTCCATTAGCCCCAGCCAGCCAGGAATTCTGGGAGTTGAAGATCCCTCTCGCAGTTGCTACTATTGAGCAAGGTACCACCTACTCTGTACAAGCCCATTTGGTTTTTCTGACCTAAATGTAGAACCTTAATTTCTGTTTTCCCCATTAAATTTCATTTTGCGAGCCGCATGCCAACCTGTTCTCCCTCTGTGTGTGTGTGTGTTGTTTTTTTTTCCTGCCTAAAGGCCGGATCGTGATTTTCTCAACAAGCTGCATCCTTGTTGCCTCCGGACAGTTCCTCCCCACGGTCCACTTACACGCATCCCCGTGGGCACCCTCGCCCCCTTCCCCGTCCTTCCTGCCCACCCGCCCACTCACCCATCTGCCAGCCGTAGGTGAAGTTGGTGGTGATGGGGAACGTGTACTTCTCCTCCGGCGGGACGAGGCAGCGCATCTTCAAGTAGCGGAAACGCCCCTCGTCCTCGTGGGAGATTCCCTCGTAGAGAAGGTTGCGCACTTCGCGAGGAGCCGGCTTCATCTCCATCTCCAAGAGGGCCCTGTCCAATCCGGTTAGGTCACGTTCCCGGGCCAGCAGCTGGACCGGCTTGGGCGGGGGTGGAGGGGGTGGTGGTGGTGGGGAGCTGGGTTTAACCGGGGGCGGGGGGCGGATGGAGGGCAGGCGGAGGGTGGTGTCCTCTGCCTTCTTGCGCCGTTCCCGCAAGCTCTCCTGCTTGGCTTTGACCAGGGCGCCGTACTTCTGGTGCCAGGCGAAGCGCAACATGATCTCCTTCTGGTATTCTTCCTTCCAGAAGTTCTGCTGAAGCGTGTCCATGTTGAGCGGACGCGCCATGGCGGAGCGGGACGAGAGCCTGGCCCTGACCGGCTACCCACGAGACCTGTCTGACCGGGAGCACAGATGCCAGCTTCCCTTCCGAAGCCCTCTTCTCGTTGCGGCATAGAGACAAGCCGCCGGCAGGTCTTCCTCACAGCTGTAAGGGTGGGAGTTAGATGTTCCTGGGGGTCTGCAGTGGGGGCCATCAAATTGGGTGAGCTGCTGCTACTTCACAGCTGCAGTCACAGCCTCTTGTGAGGTCACCTCGCCCTCCTCCTCCTCCTCCTCCTCCAGGAGGGAGACCAAAGAGACCAGCCACCCGGAGAATCTCAACCTGGAGGGCCCAAAACCATGGCCTCCCCATCCCCACCGGTCCCCTGAATTGGCTCAGGCCATTTCCCATGGTTGGTAGCCAAGACAAGAGAAGCCTTCTTCTGGAAGGATACAGGGTCTCCTGGTGGAGCAGCGGGTTACACTACAACCGTGGTGGCGAACCTGTGGCAAGCGTGGCACAGGTGGCACACAGAGCCCTCTCTGTGGGCACGCGCGCCGTCGCCCCAGTCCTAGGCCTTCAGCTGGGTTTTATAAAACCTTTTCGCATTAGGCCTCCACCACCGTGTGCAAAAAATAAATTAAAAAAATGATGTCCATTTTGCTCTATGAGTTTATGGTGAGCTAACCCTAACTTTCAGTGGAATTTTCCTCCAATGGGATTTTCCCATGTATTTTACCAGGAAACATAGATAGGGCAGGCTAGAAAAGTCAGTGCCCTCCTAACCATACCCAAGTATTCTGAATTTGTTGGCGATGTCCATTTTGTTCTATGAGTTCATGGTGACCTAACCCTAAGTCCATTGTGGCATACCTATGGGACGTGTGCCATAGGTGGCACGCAGAGCCCTCTCTGTGGTCACGTCCATCGTCGCCCCAGTCCTAGGCCTTCAGCTGGCTTTTATAAAACCTTTTCGCTTCAGGCCTCTGCCGCCGGGTGCAAAAAAAAAAAAGGTTCAATCAATCAATGAATTTCAACTTCTTGCGGGAACAAAAAAGATCTCGCAAAGTTGGAATTAATTGATTGAATGTTTTAGTCCCACCCAGTCTGCTGTTACCACTGCAGCCACACCCACCCAATGGGCCACACCCACCCAGTGGGCCACGCCCACCAGGCACCCGACGATACATAAGTGGGTTTTGGGTTGTAGTTTGGGCATTCGGTCTCTAAAAGGTTCACCATCATTGGACTAGAAGGTCTTCCAAGATCCCTTCCAATCCTGTTATTCTATGTTCTAAACCAGGGGTCTTCAAACTTGTCAGGTTTATGGCCTTCAACTCCCAGAAATCCTCAGCTAGCAGGATCTCCACCCTTGGCCCTTTTAAGAAGAAAAAAGAGAAGGAAGGAAGGAAGGAAGGAAGGAAGGAAGGAAGGAAGGAAGGAAGGAAGGAAGGAAGGAAGGAAGGAATTAAAATAAAAATTTATTTTGAAGAAAAAAGGAAAGAAAGTAAGAAAAGAAAGAAAAATGTGCTTAAAATAAATGAAAATTTATTTCGAAGAAAAAAGGAAACAGGAAAGGAAGGAAAGAAAAAGAAAGAAAGAAAATGTGCTTAAAATAAATGAAAATTTATTTCGAAGAAAAAAGGAAAAAGAAATGAGAAAGAAAAATGTGCTTAAAGTAAATGAAAATGTATTTTGAAGAAAAAAGAAGAAAAAAAGGAAAAAGAGAGAAAGAAAAAGAAAGAAAGAAAGAAAGAAAGAAAGAAAGAGAAGGAAGGAAGGAAGGAAGGAAGGAAGGAAGGAAAGAAAGAAAGAAAGAAAGAAAGAAAGAAAGAAAGAAAGAAAGAAAGAAAGAAAGAAAGAAAGAAAGGAAAGAAAGAAAGAAAGAAAGAAAGAAAGAAAGAGAAAGAAAGAAGAAAGGAAAGAAAGAAAGAAGAAAGAAAGAAAGAAAGAAAGAAAGAAAGAAAGAAAGAAAGAAAGAAAGAAAGAAAGAAAGGAAGGAAGGAAGGAAAGGAAAGAAAGAAAGAAAGAAAGAAAGAAAGAAAGAAAGAAAGAAAGAAGAAAGAAGAAAGAAGGAAAGAAAGAAAGAAAGAAAGAAAGAAAGAAAGAAAGAAAGAAAGAAAGAAAGAAAGAAAGAAAGAAAGAAAATCCTTCATCCTAGATCCCCTCTGAATGACTCGGGCAGCTTATGAATTGAACTAACCAAGAAAATTAAAATTAAATTAAAATTAAAATTAAAAATTAAATTAATTAAATTAAAAGAGCATCAATGCTTGAAGCCTGAATTACTTTGTCATTTAAGACCTCCGTGAACCGCAGGCCAACCACGATCCATCGTACCAACCGAAGAACACAGACCGAGTCGGCCACGTCAGCGTGAGAGGAAGTGACCCACCGGCGCGTGCAAGGACTGGCACCCGCCACTTCCCCAGGGGGGAGATTGCAGGGAAAGAGTGAGCCCACACCAGCCAGGGCTGAAAATAGCTTGCAGAGTCAGAAACACAAACACCCTTTATCTGAATCGCCTCCCACTTCACCCGAGTTGAGCACTCAAAAGACCGAAATCAAAGAGAAATCAGTTTTATTCACTTCTCCCAGGGACAACAAGCTTGCTTCCATTAACAGACCAGGTTGCTTCCATTAACAGACCAGGTTGCTTCCATTAACAGACCAGGTTGCTTCCATTAACAGACCAGGTTGCTTCCATTAACAGACCAGGTTGCTTCCATTAACAGACCAGGTTGCTTCCATTAACAGACCAGGTTGCTTCCATTAACAAACTTGCTTCCATTTAACAGACAAGGTTGCTTCCAAGACACCAGACATTGCAACTGCTATTAGATATCACTCTGTAGGCAGTGTAGGGGTGGAAAAGGGGATCGGACTCTCCCAGTTTGGGGGCCTAGACCCCCAGACGGGCCATGTGAAGCCCCTAGAATTCCTGGGAGTTGAAGTCCATGAATCATTAAAGAGCCGAGGTTGCCTACCCCTGCCCTAGGCCAGGGTTCCTCAAGTCGGCCACTTTAAGAGGCATGGACTTCAACTCCCAGAATTCCCCAGCCAGCCTTGAAACCCACAAGTCTTAGAGTGGGCTGACGTTGAGAAACACTAAACTGGAGGGCGGAACTTCAACCGTGGCCACTTGGAAGACTTATGCACTTCAACTCCCAGAATTCCCCAGCTAGCCAAGCCTCAGAACCCCGCTGCCTAGGGCCTTCTGGGAGTTGAAGTCCACGCATCCTCAAGTGGCTACGGTTTGAGAAATACCGACTTGGGATTGTGGAACTTCAACCTTAACCACTTGAAGATGTATGGACTTCAACTCCCAGAATCCCCTAGCCAGCCATACTTAGAACCCTGCTGGCTGAGGTGTTCTGGGAGTTGAAGTCCACACGCACACATCAAAGTGGCTCATCGGAGGAGAACGTCCTTCTAGCCGACAAACGGTCAAGGGGACAACCTCTGCCCTCAGGAACAGAACTCCCTTTGGAAGGGAGGCAAAAATCTGGAACCATTTTCATCTGGATTGTAAATCCTCGGGGAGACAGATGTTTGGGAATTGCACTCTAGGAAACAGACAGACCAGCTTCTCCAAGGCATCAAGCCAGGATATCCCATCTTAACTCCAAACCCATTTTTTGGGTTGCATCCTCAAGGAAAGGGCTTAAATAGAAGGAAGTAGGAAGTGAGGGAGAAGCAGCAGAGGAGTTGAGCTGAAGTATCTCTAGAGCAGGGGTCTTCAAACCTGGCTCTTTGATGACTCGTGGACTTCAACTCCCAGAATTCCTCAGCCGGCACGGCTCAGCTTGGAAACCTCTCCCTTTCCCCTCAGCGTGGCTGGCTCAGGAATTCTGGGAGTTGAAGTCCAGAAGTTATCAAAGAGCCAAGGTGGCCTACCCCTGGCCTGGATGCTCAAAAAGGGCCGAAGAACTCTCCGACGCAGACTCGGTCCTCTGCACGACGAGGAGCAGGTGGCGAAGGACCGGAAGGCAACACGAGGAGAGGCAGAGGAAGAGGTCACCACCGCGTAGTAGTAGAAGTCGGCCCGGGTCGGGAGTGGACTCTCCGGGCCGCCTATCGCAAGTCTTCGGCGGTGAACATGCCCTTGGCCCGGCGTAGGATGGAATCCTTGGAGGCGTCGTAGGGGTGCTCCTTGGACGGGATCTCCAGCACGGCGGGCAGCGACTTAGTGTGCGTGTCAATGACGTGGCGGATCATCTCCGCAATGAACTGGTTGATGAGGATGATGCCGATGTCCTCGCGGGCCAGGAAGCCCCTGCAGGTGGAGGGGAAGCGGGGCAGAGGAGTTACAAGGGGTCGGCTCTCGGGGGCGCCCCCCCCACCGCTGCTAGTGGGGCTCCCACTGGGGCAACTTCACCTTCTACTACTGGGGCTCCCTCTACTACTAGAGCAACTACTAGGGCTCCCTCTACTACTGGAGCTACTATTGGGGTTCCCTTTACTATTGGGGCCACTACTGGAGCTCCATCTACTACTGGGGCTACTCCATCAGCTCTTTGGGGCTGCCCCTACTACCGAGGCTACTAGTGGGACTCCGCAAACTCCTTGGGGCTTCACCTACTACTGGGGCTACTATTGGGGCTTTCTCTACTACTAGGGCAATTACTTCGGCTCCCTCTACTCCTGGGGCTTCCTCTACTACTAGGGCAATTACTGGGGCTCCCTCTACTACTGGAGCTACAATTGGGGCTCCCTTTACTATTGGGGCTACTACTGGAGCTCCATCTACTACTGGGGCTACTCCATCAGCTCTCTGGGGTTCCCTCTACTACTGGGGCTACTACTGGGACTCCACAAACTCCTTGAAGCTCTCCCTCCTACTACTGGGGCTTCCTCTACTATTAGAGCAATGACTAGGGCTCCTTCTACTACTGGGGCTCCCTCTACTACTAGGGCAATTACTAGGGCACCCTCTACTACTGGGGCTACTACTGGGGCTCCCTCTACTACCGTACTAGGGCTCCCTCTACTACAGGGTGACTCTTGGCTGACAGATTATGGGAACAAAACATAATGAACGAGATCAAAACGAACCAAAGACAAGACTTTATCTTCTGCGGGAAGAAGACACCGTAAAAATGATTCTGGGAAGCAGCTGCTGAGTTCACACAGCGGCTGCTTGCTAACACAACTGTTCCCAAAACAATTCAGGGTTTTTCAACCTCAGCCACACGTGCGGACTAAAACTCCCAGGGTTTCCCAGCCACCCCATCTTAAAGTGGCCGAGGTTGAGAAACCGTGACGTAATTATTGCTTCTGAACTTAAAAGCAAGATACCTGCACGGCCCACAGAGGTCCTCCGAAGAGCAAATGGGGAATTTCCTGAACTGGAGAAGAAGGAAACTACTCAACACGCACCAAGGCGGGGCAGGGGCCGAATCCTGCCTCCTTTGAATCTCCTGCTCCCTCGAGGTCACGGAGGACAACGGCAGATGCTCCTTCCAAGGCAAACCGAGACCGGCACAAAGCAGCCAACGCTGGACTTTTGTGTTTGTGGGCAAACAAAGCACCGGCTGAAGCCAAGGCCTTCTCAGATTTTGCAAAGAGGTGGCTACAGGAGCATGCTGGCCAGTTCTAACCAGGATCAGCAAACCCAACAAGCGAGGAAATTTCAGGGTTAGGGACCGCCCAGAAACCCACAAGTGCTTTGCTCCCTATGGCATCCCTCTGGCAAACTCGCAAGATTCATTTTTCTCGCCAGGTACACACACGTACACATTGGGACTAGACTTGTGTCGTTTCTCTGGGTCACAGAATACATGCGGGTACGTGCAACTTCTTTTGGTCATATTTAGTGTACATTGGCAGGTGGTGACCCACTGAGAGCTACACGCAAGGAAATTTCATGTTAACGTATGCCGATTAGTGCGGATTTAAAGTGACAATCAAGTGATTCTATTCTCACTCAAGCATTTAGAAATACTGTAACAGAATGAACAGAGCCGGAAGGGACCTTGGAGGTCTTCTAGACCAACCCCCTGCTCAAGGAGGAAACTCTTATACAATTTCAGACAAATAATGGCTGCCCAATCTTTTTTTAGGAGCCTCCAGTGATGGAGCACCCACAAACTCTGGAGGCAGGTTGTTCCACTGATTAACAGAACAACAAGAGTCGGAAGGGACCTCGGAGGTCATCTAGACCAACCCCCTGCTCGGGCAGAAAGCCCTGCACCATTTCAGACTAGTGTCCGTCCAGTCTCTTCTTAAAAACCTCCAGTGATGGAGCACCCGCAACTTCTGGAGGCCAGCAGTTCCACCGGTTAATTGTCCTCACGGTCAGGAAATGCCAATGCAGGCAGTCCTCGTTTTTGCAACCGTTCTGTTTAGCAACTGTTTGAAGTTGCAACTCAAACAAAAGTCGCTTAGGAGTCGTCCTCACACTTAGGACCGCCACAGCATTCCCCACCGTTGCAACCGGCACGTATTTACAATGCTTGAAGCGTCCCAGGGTCACGTGGTCCCCACTTGCGACCCTTCCAGCCGGCTTCCGAGAAGCAAAGTCAATGTGTGGGTGGGTGGGGGAGGAGAGAGCCGGATTCACTTAACGACCGCATGATTGGCTTAAGAGCTGCAGTTTCAATAACCCCAGCAAAACGGCAGTAAAAATTGGGTGCAACTAACTTAAGAGGCATCCCGATTAGCCACGGAAGTCTGGATCCGAATTGTGGGTCGTTCGAAGGCTGCTAGGTAGCAAAAGCCCACCCCAAGAGCCCGGCGTCAGCCCTGCGAGGTAGACCAACCCCATGTAAGTCAGAGCTGCATTTAGACTGCAAAGCTCTAATAAGAGGAAATGGCAGGTCTGAAGGTGTAGCCCCTTCCGCCTCCTTTAACCTCATGAGAATTAGTGGCTCTAACTCAGGGGTCTTCAAACTTAAGCCCTTTGATGACTTGTGGACTTCAACTCCCAGAATTCCTCAGCCAGGCACGCGTGCCTGGCTGAGGAATTCTGGGAGTTGAAGTCCACAAGTCATCAAAGGGCCAAGCTTGAAGGCCCCTGCTCTAACCGACTTACAATGGTTCTTGTAGTGATTGTTCGGGACTGACAAATGTGACTTACGGCCGTTTTTCACACTTACGCCCGTGGCAGCCTCCCCGTGGTCACGCCATCAGCACGGGCAACTGACTCATACTTACGACGGTCGCAGCCTCCTGGGGTCATGCCATTCCCCTTTTGCGACCTTCGGACAAGCAAAGTCAACGGGGAAGCCGGATTCCCTGAACCACCAGGCTGCTAGCTTAACTGCAGCGATTCACTTAACGACGGGAACACAGGAGGTCGTAAAACGGGGCAAAACTCACTTAACAACTGTCTTCCTCCAGTGTGGTCGTTAATGCAAGGATTACCTACATCCAGGAACGGCTCTTCCTCTTTTTACTCAATCCATCATGTCTTCCCAATTCTCCCCCGCCATTTAATTCCTTCTCTTCCCCCCCGTTAAAATAACCCCCATTAAACAAGCATTGCTCCCCCCCCCACAGCCTGGAATGGTTTACCCTGACGTTTTCCGCGACACCCCCGCCGAAGAGTCGGTGGTCTCTTCCGCCCTGCCGAATTACATTGGCCTGGTTTCATCCAAACTCCCCCCATGAAAGGCAATGGTCCCTTCCCAAATGTAGCGGCGCCACCCCCTCCCCGTTTTCAGAGCGCAATGGTCCTTCCCGTTTCCCCGGCAACCGCCTCCCGGCTCTTCTCCCTCCTTCGCCACCCCCCTCCTCCTTCCTCACCGAAAGGCCTCCTCGATCTCGGCCAGCGCCGTTTCCTTCTCCACCACCAGGAAGTTCGGGCGCCGGTGCTTGTCCAGCTCGCCCACGCCGCCCAGCAGAAAGCCGGTCACCGTGTCCTCGTCGCCCAGAACGGCGATCAGCTTCCCCCGGCCCGCCATGACCGCGCCAAGGACTGGCGGAACAGCGAGCAAAGCCAGCTGACTTTCCCCTCGCGCAGGCGCCGTAGCAAGCTTATAGCGCGCCGAAACGCGCAGGCGCAGTGTTCGAAGGACCGTCTTCCTACCTCGGCGCATGCGTCGTTGAAAAGAAGCCGCCTCCCTGCCCATCGGAATCATAGAGATAGAACAGGAAGAGTTGTTCGAGGGTGCAATGTGTTGTTGTCTCGGCGCATGCGTTGTTGAAAAGAAACCCCTATGACAGGGGTAGGCAACCTCGGCTCTTTTATGACTCATGGACTTCAACTCCCAGAATTCCTGAGTCAGCATAGCTGACGCAGGGATTCTGGGAGTTGAAGTCCATGAGTCATAAAAGAGCCGAGGTTGCCTACCACTGCCCTATGAAGCCATCAGAATTATAGAGATAGGAAAATGAAGATGCACGTGTGGCTGTGGAAGTACGGGTTCCGCGGATGCCTTTCTTTTTTCTCCCCATTAGTTATCTTGCAAGGATTGGAACAGTCAGCCATTTGTTCATCATCATCATCATCATCCTTATGTATTAAGAACTAATCTTAATGTGTTGTGAAACTAGTATCTCCAACTGTTTTGGAGGGAAACTTCAAGGATTCAAGTTCGGGCAGGAGCAAGCTAACATTGTGATTGGCTGACGCCCTAGAGGCGGAAAGTATAAATTGAAGGCATTTGCTAGTTTTCAGTTCAATTTTTGTTCTGACATAGTAAACGCTGTTGTACCACACTGGTCTGGTCATTGCCTACGAAACCCACTACACAATAGTGGCGACGAAGGTGGGATTCTGCAGGAAGAGAGCTGATGCAGGCTAACGGGCTGAAGTCACTGGGTGTCAGACCAGGCACAGAGCCCTGGTGGGACCATGTCCCCACCCTGCCTGCCAGTAAGACACACTGGAGGCACAGAGATCCTGAGGGATCCGTCCCCGGGATCAAAAGGGAACACAGCTCCTGCCGCAGCAGCAGCAAAGACAGTAACCAGGATCTCACAGAAGGTCTGGAATGGCCAAACACGGAATGGCACATCACCCATCCGGAGCAGTGGAGCTCTTACGTCTCCCGAGTGGACACCTACCTATGGGCAAACCAGATCACAGACAATAGCCTGAAAGCGGCAACCCTACTTTGTGTGTGCGGGCAAGCGACGTTCGACATCGCAGAAAACCTGGTGGCACCGGCAAGCGTTGAGTCGGTGACCTACGCAGACTTCAAGAGGAGGTTGAAAGAACACTTTGAGCCGAAACTCTCCATAATCGCTTGGCGCCATGTTTTCGAGTGACGAGAGCAGAGGTCCGGAGAATCGGTAGCAGAGTTCGTGGCTGCCCTTCGACAAGCGTCACACAACTGTGAGTTTCCAGATCTGGAAGACTGCCTCAGAGACAGACTCGTTTGTGGCTTGCTGAATCGAGAGCTATGGCAGCGCCTATTTGCCATGGAAAAAGTGACCTTCCAAGACGCTTTGAAGGAAGTCATGGCGGATGAGGCTGCCGGAGGAGCAAGGCTCTCTGGCCACCAAAAACACACACCAGCCCCACGGTGATCCACCACGAGACCGCAGACAGACCGGGGGAGACCGATGATGACGATGAGATGGATCGGCTGCAGGGAGCGCCACCCAGATGGCAACACTCAACAGAGCAAACAACGTCTCCACAGAACTGCGCCAGCTGCGGGAGACAGCATAAAAGGGCAGAGTGCAGATTTCGCACAGCTGTCTGCCATGCCTGTGGGAAGCAAGGGCACATCACCAGAGTCTGTAGAGGTCGTCAAGGAGAAACACGAACTGCGGCTCCACAGCAGAAAGGGAAATAGGCCCCAGGGCAGAACAGGGTTGGATACTGCTCAGGGAGACGAAGTATCCAACAAACGGGAGCCCAACGCCCCCCTCAAGGAGATGTTAAAACTCCAAATTAGGCTTGCTCCATGGAGCTAGACACTGGGTCAGCTCTGTCAATCGTCTCACACGAGACTTTTGATTACATTTGCAGACAAGGCAAAGGGCAACATCTGCTCAAGCCATCCAGCCTCGTAGTAACGGACTTCCAGAATTGCCAGTTTCCCGTAAGGGGGGAAGCCACAGAGTTAAGTTCAAGGCGTTTGAAGGTCCCCTCAGCATTGTGGTCGTAGATGGACAGCGCACCAGCCTCATTGGACTGGACTGGTTCGAAGCCCTGGGCATCCGTGTAACGGGCATCCATCGCATGCAAACAGCTGACCTGGCAGCCGTAGGCCAACAATACGCTGACGTTTTCAGCACAGAGTTGTGACAATACAGAGGGGCGCCCATTTCACTCAATCTTGATCCAGCAGTCACTCCAATCCGCGCAGAGTGCCCTTCGCACTAAAGCCCAAGATTGACGCGGAACTTGACAAACTGGTGCAGCAGGGAATGCTCCAACCTGTGCACAGTAGCCAGTGGGAGACTCCCATAGTGACCCCACAGTGAAGCCAAATGGAGACGTTCGCATCTGTGCAGACTACAAGTGCACAATAAACAGAGGTACCACAGGTCGTGGAACCGCCTCTCCCATCAGGTGACCTAAATGGCCATCATGTCACAGGTCAACCAGGGATGGACGATCATCCAGTTGAACAGGACTCCCAAATGACATTACGTCGGTCTGGCCGAATCTGCAGACCCCCCGGTCTACCTTAAGGATGACATGCCTTGATCGAGCAAAGGATAACAACTATCCTTGGGGGGAGGGATGTTATGTATTAAGAACTAATGTTAATGTGTTGTGAAACTAACGCACCTCCAACTATTTTGGAGGGAAACTTCAAGAATTCAAGTTCGGGCGGGAGCGAGCGATTGGCTGACGCCCTAGTGGTGGAAAGTATAAATTGCAGGCATTTGCTGGTTTTTGACCATTTCTGTTCTGACTTAATAAACACCATTGTACCCCACCAGTCTGGTCATTGCCTACGAAACCTACTACGCAATAATCATCACTATCATACGAGGAGATCGGGCAGCCATTTGTCTGAAAATGGTGTAGGCGGTCTTCTGCTTGGGCAGTGGCGGGGGGGGGGAGGGGTTTGGACTAGATGACCTACAAGGTCCCTTTCAACTGTTAACCTATTCTAAACCACGCTGGCAGGAATAGCCAACACCTCAGAAGATAGGCTTAAGATAAAGAAGGTTCTTGACAGACTCGAACACGGGGCCCTATCCAACAAAATGAAATTCAGTGGTCAAAACAGTAAGATTCTACATTTAGGCAAGAAAAACCAAATGCACAGGTACAGTATAGGTGGTACCTTGCTCAACAGTAGCAACTGTGAGAGGGATCTCGGAGTCCTAGTGGACAATCTCTTAAATAGGAGCCAGTTGTGTATGGCAGCAGCCAAAAAAGCCAACACAGTGCTAGGCTGCATCGACAGAGGGATAGAATCCAGATCACGTGAAGTGCTACTACTGCTTTACAAGGCCTTGGTAAGGCCACACTTGGAATATGGCATCCAGTTTGGGGCACCAAAAGGAGCAGTTTGGGTTGGTTTCTTGCAGACGTTTCATGACCCAACTAGGTAACATCTTCAGTGCTAAACAGGAAGGGTTTTTTTGCAGAAAAGAGGAGAAGCATTATTGTGGGGTCCCTGGTGCTCTCTGAGCTGGGTGGTTTTCTTGCAGGCGTTTCATGACCCAACTAGGTAACATCATTAGTGCTGGAAGGGAGTGATGTTTCCGAAGGAGGAGGAGGAAGGACTGTGGGGTCCTTGGTGCTCTCTGAACTTAACTTGTTTTCTTGCAGACGTTTCATGACCCTACTAGGGAACATCATCAGTACTGGAAGGGAGTGATGTTTGCGGAGGAGGAGGAGGAAGAGGAGGACTGTGGGGTCCTTGGTGCGCTCTGAGTTTGGTTGTTTTCTCGCAGACGTTTCATGACCCAACTAGGGAACGTCATCAGTGCTAAAAAAACCAACCGACCACCAATGGTTGGAAAAGGAGCCTAGGGGGAAAAAACTTTGGGGGGAGGGCTTTACTCCCCCTCCCCCCCAAAAAAACCAACAGTCAGGCAAAAACCACGACGCTGATTTTTAAAAGCAAGTCAACTTTATTGCTGAGGGGCAGGTCGGCTGGGTGCAAGGCCGCTGCTGTGACTTCGCCACATCTATTACTAGTGGTAACGCCATCCCAGCCCCAGTGAACACACACAACCTCAAACATTTTACTTTTTTTTTTAAAAAAAAAGAGAAAGAGAGAGAGAGGGAGGAAAAAAAGCCCCCCCCCCTGCCCACCAGGGCCTTGCAAGAGCCGTGTTCCCCTTTCCCCTACTTTTTAAATATTTTTTTTCCCTTCCTCCTTTTCTTAAAAAACACACAAACACACACACACACACACACACAAATCTCTTTGGCCTGAGCTACCCCCTTCACAGTGAAGCAGAACGGGACTGACGGTGTGGGAAGACGACACACACACACAAACACACACACCCAGGAAAGAGTTATGCCCTAGCAGGGGTCGGCAACCTCGGCTCTTTTATGACTCGTGGACTTCAACTCCCAGAATTCCTGAGCCAGCTATGCTGGCTCAGGAATTCTGGGAGTTGAAGTCCACGAGTCATAAAAGAGCCGAGGTTGCCTACCCCTGCCCTAATGCTTCGGGTCTGATTCCTGGCAGTTGTGTCGCGGTCTCCCCTTGGCGCCTTTTAAAGCAGCCGCCTCTTTTCCCCGGGAATCCAGGAAAAGAGGCAGCGGCTTTAAAAAGTCCCAGGCCGTTGCTCTGTTTCAGGAAAGCAGGGGTCGGATTCGAATCCAAAGCACCCCACAATCTTAAACAGGACGCACTCAGAAAGGTCGCTGGGAAGATTGCATTTGGGATCCCCTTTCCAGGACCCACACTCGCACTTATTTTTTTTCTCCCCTCTTCGCACCCTCCATACCTCTGTTGCCCATCGAGGGGGAAGGGCAGGATCGCCCTCCCCCCTCCCCCCAGCCCTCTCCTCAAATTTGGCTGGAGTTTGGGAGCCTTACTCCTTCGCTGCTTCTTACTACCTCACTTTTTCCAGTAGGCAAAGTCTCTTTCTCCCAAGTAAAGGCCAGGTAAAAGGTCTTTTAAGATCAACCCCGGGGCAGGCTGAGGACTAGCCCCTTGTGTGGCTGTGGTTTGGGGCGAATCCAAATTAGAGCCACGCAGGGGGGAAAACTCTCACAAGCGTCCCTCCGTCCCTACTACGACTTCCCTTCCTCTTCTCCTTCCCAGTCCGGCCTCGCTGGGGACCCCCCCCTTCACCAGCTCAAGCGGCTTCCCCCTCCCACCCCACCCCCCTCTCCCCTTTCCCCCTCCCCATCCCCGTCCGCCCAGAGAGCTCCTCAAAAGCCAAAGTCCAACTGGAGGAGGAGGCAAGCGATTGTCCCCCCGGTTGCGCCTCTCCCTCGCCCCCCTGCGTGGAGGGTGCCAGTCCTGGGCAGGGGCGGGTGGGGCCGAGGGGGCGGGTGGGCTCCAGCCCCCGCCTAGGGCACGCTGACTTGGTAGGGGCTGCCGGGCACGCCCTCGTCCCCCCACTTCACAATGAGGATGTAGTCGCCCTTCTCCTTGACGGTGTAGGTCACGCTGTAGACCCGGTTGCCCATGTGCTTGACGTAGACCTCGTCGCAGGGGGTCTTGGGCCCGTGGACCCCCACCATCAGCATGTTGGTGCCTGCAAGGAATCACAGAATGGCACCGTCACCGAGGAGGAAGGGACCTCGGGGGTCTCCTAGTCTAACCCCTGCCAGTGGCTGTCTGATATATGATATATGATATATATGATACATATATAAAAAGTCAAGGTAAAGGTTCCCCCGCACATGCGTGCTAGTCGTTTCCGACTCTAGGGGCCGGTGCTCATCTCCGTTTCAAAGCTGAAGAGCCAGCATTTGTCCGAAGACCACTCCGTGGTCATGTGGCCGACATGACTAGATGCCAAAGGCGCACGGAACGCTGTTACCTTCCCACCGGAGTGGTCCCTATTTTTCTACTTGCATTTTTACGTGCTTTTGAACTGCTAGGTTGGCAGAAGCTGGGATGAGTAACAGGCGCTCACTCTGCTACGCGGCACCCCAGGATTCGACCCGCCAAACTGCCGACCTTCTGATCGACAAGCTCAGCGTCCTAACCCACTGAGCCACCGCGTCCCTTGATACACACACACACACACACATATATATATGTATATCATATATGATATCTATCATAGATATGCTATCAGAATAACAGAGTTGGAGGGGACCTTGGAGGTCTTCTAGTCCAACCCCTGCTCAAGCAGGAAACCCTATAGCATTTCAAACAAACGGCTGTCCAACACTGGTAGTTCTGCGCCGACAAGTGTTCACTTAGTGACCGTTCAAAGTTGCAACGGCCCCGGAAAAAGTGACTGGTGACCATTTCTCACACTTACGACTGTTGCAGCATCCCACACGGTCACCTGATCGAAATTCAGACGCTCAGCAACTGGCTCACATTTATGACGCTTGCAGCGTCTCAGGATGTGTGTGTGTGTGTGTGTGTGTGTGTGTGTGTGTATTATGCGATCCCCTTTTGCGACCTCCTGTCCAGCAAAGTCAAGGGGGGGGAATCCGGATTCACTTAATGTCCGTGTTGCTAACTGAACAGCCGCAGGGATTCTCTTAACGAGCGTGGGAAGGGAGGCCACGAAGCAGGGCAAAAAACCCACTTAATGTCTCGTTTGGCTGAAATTTTGGGCTCCGCTACTAATGATGGCGGGATCAGGGATGGCCCCGAGTTGACGACCTTTTGGAAAAACTGGTGACCCGGATGGGACGTTCTGAAGACCCCGTTTCCCCAGGTTTCTCCCATGCTCCGTCGTGCCGGCCCGGCCCCCCAGGGTACCCACCTGCCTTGCTGCAGTCCACCGTGAAGGTGTTCTTCTGCCCTACGAAGGCCTTGGTGAGGCCAGGGCCTCGGGCGACCACCTTGCTGGCATCCGAGGAGAACGTGGGCAGGGCGCTGTAGCTGCCCCCCACCGAGGAGGTGGCCTTGGTGACCGTCTCCACCAGCACCGTGGACGTCTCGTGCAGGCTGTGCCCGCCGGACAAGCGGGGACCTGGCGGGGCGGAGAGAAGGGAGGGGGGGAACCGTCACCCGTGGCTGTCTTCACAGGGAGGGGTGCCTCCAGGTGAGTCCTGCACCCACCCACCTACCCACCCTCGAAGAGCGGCTGGAGAATCCAGGGGAATCTAAGGCCCTCCGGCCTACCTCGTAGGGGCGTCGTCAGAGGAGGGGAGGGCAGAAGCTTTTGTATCTTGGAGACGAAGGACAGAACTGTTACAAAGGGCTCTCTGACGGAGACCGGAATCAACTTCTTGGAACCGAGGCGTGTTTTATAAATAGTCCTCAGATTACAGCCGTTCGCTTTAGTGAGCGTTTCGAGTCACAAGGGCACTCAAACAAGGGACTTACAGCCGCTACGTGCACGTATGACCGCTGCGGCATCCCGGGGGGGGGGGTCACGTGATCAACATTCAGGCGCTCGGCAACCGGCGTGCGTTTATTTTAGTTTATTTGGATTGATTGGTTCGTATCCGGCCTTTACTGGATTTACAAATAGCTCAAGGAGGGCGAGCGTATCCAGCACACCGGTTATTCGCCCAACAACAACAACCCTGTAAGGTGGGTAGGGCTGAGAGAGAGGGACTGGCCCAAAGTCACCCAGTGGCTTTTGGGCTTAAGGGGGAAGTAGAACTCACGTCTCCTGGCGACTGACCCAAAGCCACCTTGTTGACTTTCATGGCTAAGGTGGAACTAGAACTCACCTCCTCGTTGATTAGCCCAAAGTCACCCAGCCGGCTTTCATAGCTAAGGCAGAACTAGAACTCACCGTCTCCTGGCGATTGGCCTAAAAAGTCACCCATCTGCCTTTCACACCTAAGGTGGAACTAGAACTCACCGTCTCCTGGCGATTGGCCTAAAAAGTCACCCATCTGCCTTTCACACCTAAGGTGGAACTAGAACTCACCGTCTCCTGGCGACTGATCCAAAGTCCCCTAGTTAGCTTTCATGGCTAAGACAGAACTAGAACTCATCGTCTCCTTGTTTTTGGCCCAAAGTCACCCATCCGCCTTTCACGCCTAAGGCAGAACTAGAACTCCCATTCTCCAGGTGTCCAGCCTAGAAGCCTACCAACTAGACCCAAATGGCTATTGATCTACTTGATGCTGATCGCGTGATATTCAAGTAATTTATCGGAGACTCACCCCGGCTGCGTCCAAGACCGGACATGCGAAGCAGGGTTCCTCCGAGCATAGACTGAATGCCTCCACCCCCGAACCGAGCCTGGGGTTGTGGGAATGCTGGCGGAGAGGGGTCAGGCTTCTCCCCACAGGGCCCAGAAAACCCAGCCAGCCGACTTCACTCACCCGTCACCTTGGCTTTGAAGGGGCTGCCGACGATGTGCTGGGGACCCCCGTACTTGATGGAGATGAGGTAGCTGCCAGGCGCCATCGGCATGTAGGTGACCCGGTGGCCCTCGGCGCTCTCCTGGCAGTCCATCTGCACCTTGGAGGGCCCGTCGATGGTGACCGAAAGGGCCCCGGAGCCGGCGTTCCGGGTCTTCACAATGAACTCGGAGGAGACCCCTGCCATGAAGAAGGCCGGGGATTAGCCAGGCCGCCTCTCTCGCTCCCGGGACTGGCTGCCTCGCCCGTTTTTCAAAATTATTTCGGGAAGGTCCCCGTAAAAGCCGAGGAAGCGTCTGTCTGCTCTGGGTTCGGATCCCATGATCCCACATAAAGAACTTTTCTGGGAAGGATTCGGGGTGTTGGCAGGCAATCCCTGCGCCCCGAAAGCCGCCAAATCCCTTGGAAGGCGCACCAGGATGTTACAGGCAGTCCTCAACAT